>NC_091437.1:103210628-103236685 GCF_964237555.1 Oryctolagus cuniculus | reverse complement strand
GAACAAATAGCTGTTTTTTTTTTTTTTTTTTATTCCATAACCTAGACTGTATCTTTAATTGCAGAATTTAGGGCATTTCCATTAAAGGTTATAACTAATAAATAGTGACTTTGTCCTACTATTTTCCTATAAATCTTCCTGTTGCTTGCTTTGGATTTCCTTTGTGCTTTCATTCTAATATTGAACTGATGTTTTCCTTTTGGGCAATCATATTGCTTTCCTTGTCTTTGCATCTTTTATTTCTGTGTTTATTTTTAGGTATATGTGGACACTTGTTGATTTTTTCTGATAGCTTTAAGATTTGAACTGTGCCTCTCTGGCTTAGTGGAGCATCTCTTCTTCAGTAGCTATCCATTGGGATATGCTGGGTGGGGCCAAGGATCTCTTGTTTGTGCTCAATGATGAGGTGAGAATCCAGGGTGGCACCCAAGTTGGGCATGCTAGATTTCTACTAATGTCAGCAAGAGGGAGTGTATGATCATGTCTGGTGGAGTAATCACAGCTTGACCTCTTCTCTTCCAAGGTGATCAACGCCCAGGATCAGCCCGCAACGACTACCACTTCCACACATTCTGGTTCATGAACTGCACAGAGGATCTTTGGGGTCTTCAGTGAACACAGAACCCTTTGCTTTGACCAACCCCATGCACTTGAGGAGTTCAACGCCTCTGAAGCCAGCACAGTGATTGCCCAGAATCCCAGTTACAAACCATGCCCTGTCTTGTTGTAGTTAGGGAACTCCCACAGTCATAGCATACAAAGCTCCCATAGTCACAGGGTACAGGGGATCCACCCTCAGCCTGCCCCATCCACGGAGATAGCACAGGTGTTCCCAGAGCCACCTGCTAAAGATGCCCTGCCTTTGCAGTTTGAGCCCCAGTGCTTGTGATAAAGTAGTGGGATGGGAGCGCCTCACAGTCCTAACTGGGTACCCAGCTCCCTGCCAACTGTAGGTCAGACTCAGAGTCAATGGAGGACATGGATTAGATTTATCCCTCTGATAAAATCTGCAGCAGCCTCTAGTAGCTTTAAGATGTTGCTTTCTCCCTGCTGGTCATGGATAAATAACTGCATTTTTCTTTCATGGGCCTTACTAGGGCTACAGGCTGGAGTCAAAGTCAGTGTGGTCCATGGTCTGCAAGGTTCTCTCTCAGACAATATCACCAGTGATGGGGGTTGCCACAGTCTGCTCTCACCTTGCTCTCATAAGCTGGAGTCTCCTCCAGCCCTTTGCAAATGCAACACTTTATAATAGCAAATATTGAAAGTAATGTAAATGTCTACCATTGGGGTACCAACTAAAGCAACTACAATACACTCATGCAATGAAGTTCCATGCATCTGTAAAGCATCATGAAGTTCTCTCTGGAAATACATTATAAAATCTCAAAGAAAGGCATAATTTTAAATGTAAAAAGTAAAACACAATCGTTTAGATTGTACTTCTGTCACTTGTGAATGAAACAAAAACATGATGCATTCAAAAGCCATTCGCACTTTCTTATATTGCCTAAAATTTAATAATGTTAGGTCCAAAATGAAAGATGATCTGTTAACGCAAAACTTTTATTTTTAGCATTATTTTATGATCGTAGGAAAATTGATAGGAAGGTACAGAGATATGCCATTTACTTTCAGCCACCGCATGTATAGCCCCCTGTTATCAGAATCTCCCCCAGATACATTTTCCAGTTGATAGACCTGTATTTCATCACATATGCACACCCAGAATCCATAGTTTACATGTGCACTCACTCTTGGTTTCATTTAATCTGTCGATTTGGACAAATGTCTACTGACTTTTATCTACCATTATAGTATTTTATACACAATGTTTTCACTGCTCTAACAAATCCTCTGTATTCTACCTAATTGCCTTCCTTACTTCTGAATCCCTTACCAACCTTTTTGCTGTCTCCAGAGTTCTGCCGTTTCAAGAACACTGCATAGTTAGAACCAAACTCTCCACAGGCTTTTCAAATTGACTTCTTTCACTTAATCATTGAATGCATTTTAGTCTATTCCATGTCCTTTCATAGCTTCATAGTTCATTTCTTAGTGTTGATCATAATATTCTATCGTCCCAGTGTTTGACATTGTATTTGTATATTCACCTACTAAAGATGTTTTAGTTACTTCCAAGTCTTGGCAATATGAATAATGCTGCTATAGACATCTCTGTGCAGGTTTTTGTGTGGACATAGGCTTTCAAATCCTTTGGATTAATATCAAGGAGCATGGTTTCTGGTTTCTATGATAGGAGAATGTTTAGTTTTGTAAGAAACTGCCAAATTGTCTTCCAAAGTGGCTGAACCATTTTGCCTTCCCACTGGCAATGAATGAATGAACTTTGCTATGTTATTTTATTTTTGGAGTATATGAATGTAACCTCTTATTGATATATTAAATAAATGTAGTTTTTAAAAGGTATAAATGAACTGCTTTAAAATATAAGATCTTTCAAACACTTAAATGTTTGCTTAAAGATGATTAATACCTGAATTATTCTTAGAATTGATATGAAAATGAAACTCTATATAATCTATATAAATGTTTAGAGACAGGGTTTACAACACACTGATTCAGGAAAGCAGATTGTAGAACAATACTACTCTATACAAAATGATGAGGGTGTATATATTTGAATTGGAGACAAATGAAAAGAAAACCCATAATAGCATACACAGTCCCTCCACCCAAACACATTATATTGTTTTTTCATAATGAGATTTGGTTGCTCTTTGTTTCTTTTTTGGGGCTTTCCACTATTTAAAATTTTTCTATATGGAGTGTACACTAGTTAATATATTTTCTTTTCTTTTTTTTTTTTTTTTGGACAGGCAGAGTGGACAGTGAGAGAGACAGATAAAAAGGTCTTCCTTTTACCATTGGTTCACCCTCCAATGGCCGCTGCGGCTGGTGCACCGCACTAATCTGAAGGCAGGAGCCAGGTGCTTCTCCTGGTCTCCCATGGGGTGCAGGGCCCAAGCACTTGGGCCATCCTCCACTGCACTCCCGGGCCACAGCAGAGAGCTGGCCTGGAAGAGGGGCAACCGGGACAGAATCCGGGGCCCCGACCGGGACTAGAACCCAGTGTGCCAGTGCCGCAAGGTGGAGGATTAGCCTACTGAGCCACGGTGCCAGCAAATATATTTTCTAAATGGATATTATTTGGCAAAAAATGACACAATGATTTTAATTTTATTTTAATTGATTATGTATTTGGAAAGGGGGAGGGAGGGAAAGAGAGGGAGAGGGAGAGGGAGAGGGAGAGGGAGAGGGAGAGGGAGAGGGAGAGGGAGAGGGAGAGGGAGAGGGAGAGGGAGAGGGAGAGGGAAGGAGAGAAAGACCAGAGCTGGGCAGGCTGACATCAAGAGCTGGGAATCCAAAGGGGGTCTCCCAAGTGGGTGGCAGGGACCAAGTACTTGAGCCATCACCTGCTGCATTCCAGGTTGTGCATTAGCAGGAAGTTGGAACCAGGAGCAGAGCTGAGACTTCAAACCAGACACTGATATTGGATGAAGACATCCCAAGAGGCATTTTAACTGCATCACCAAATGCTTGGCCCCAGGTTCATTTTAAATCCTCGTTATACAAGATGAAGAAATAGTTCAATACTATTTCTAATTCATTCCTTCTCTGTTTTGTAAACTAAATCTGTGCATACTGATCCCCAAATATTTTTCTTTCTCTAACACTTTTACCCACAAATTTATTCACTTTACAATCAATTTCTGTAGCCCTAAAAACATTTTTTAATTTTTTTCCTGTTTAACAAATTGTTTTCAGTAGCTACTGCTTATTTCACGTATTGAGTTCTTTATCTTCGTGTATGCCTTTTATTGGATAAATTATACAAACTATAACTTGTGCTTTCCCTTTTTTTAGACATTTGAGACTTTAGAACTTAAAGATTCCTGACATGGTTGAAGTATGATCGTAAACAGAAACTTAAAAATTTAAATTAAATTAATGAACCCAAATTAAAAAGAAATGGGAAACAAAACTATTTTTTCTTCTTATTTGAAAATGGAGCATCACTAATGATGCATCTGACTTTAACACTCTTTGTGCCTATTGAGTTTATCTTTTATTTTTAGTATATTCAAATGGGTAAAAGTATTCATTTCCTTTCCAATACTATACAAAAACTTAAAAAATTAGCTTTTAAAAATTATAATATCTATTTGCCAAACTAATAAACATATTACAATTGAGTTTTCTTTTGTATAAGAAAAAAATCAGGTTTTCTTTTTATTTAATGAGAAAATCTTCCACATATATATGCAACTGCTTTTCATTTACACAAATGACAGCTTCAGGTAGTTAAATCTACCACATGTTTTAAAAGCTGTTTGTCTTTACAATATATTTACTTTGTAAAATTTTATATAAACAAGACATAAATACTTATATATTTTATACTACATTATATAATATATACCCACAATCTAATATATAATATAAAATATAAATATAAAATCATCCTATATGTATATATATATGCATGAATTTTAGTATACCATGACTCTTTAATTTTATGAATATAATAGGGAAATTCATGTAGTTTAAAAGATGTGATATACATATTTTACCCAGATAAGAAGACCATAGTTTTAGGCCTTGTTATTTAGTAATATCTTTGGTATCATTGCCATGAAAGATTAACCTTAAAGATCTGATATCTTCACAAGTAGCTCACTGTGTTGATACATGAGATAGCCAAACATAAGGTAATGTTTTTTCCTACCCAACACACTGACTAAGCATTCAACTGAATGACAAGTCTAAATTTCAATCATGCATATATTAGCTAACATCATATGAATTATTAAATGAATACTTTAGCTAGCATTACCTGCTGGTTTACAAACCTCACAAGCCCTGCTCACAAGTTGAGATCCATGAAATGTAGGGACCATTCCTATTAGGAGTTATTATTATATATGGATGGCTTCTGAAATAATTTTACAAAAAATAACTGGGGTTTGCTTATTCATTGTAGAAATGTGTACCATGCAGAGTAATGTGAAGAAAAAAACACCTATAATCATAGCCATCTATGATAAGCTAATTAAAATTAAATATATTTATTTGTGGCCTTTGTTGAACTTCTGCCATTCATTTCTCAAGTATCAGCCTCAGGCACCATTCAGAATCTTAATGTCTAGAACTTCCAGGGCTTTCACACAAAGAATGGTCCTGGTATTTTCTTGGATTCTTGAGAAATCAATGGATTATATATTTACAATTTTAAGCTTTTTTTAAATAAATAAGGATAACGGAATTTTTGGCATTGTTATGTCCCTTCCTGTTGCCATTTGAATAACTAAAAGAAAAGATAGGCTCAGTAGGTACAAAGGGTTGTTGAAAGCAGATGCATCATTAGTGTCCCTCCATTTTCAAATAAGAAAAACATAGGTTGTGATAATTTTTAGATTTTTTTTTTCTTTTCCATTTTCAAAAATATTTGCTCAATTCATCTTTGAAAATCCTCTTCATCTCCCACCAGCTATATTCTGGAATATTTTAACCCTCATGGTGGTAAGCTGTGGTTAAAACCTGTTTTCTGTTTTATGATTACTTTTGCAATGCCACCTTTAAAATACTGTAGAGAAGTTTAAACTTTCCCTCTGAAAGTATGAATTTTATCTGTTAAAATGAACTGACAATAGACAGATTAACAGGAGAAAAAGTGTATAAATGTTAAGGCACATGAGCAAGGGGAGCATACAAAATATGAATGAGAACTCATAGAAGGAGCTGGATGCTTCCTTTGAACTCTAGGTATGGTATCTGATTATCAATCTCTTCATGTGAGATATGAGGTTAATCCTCTTTCTTTAAGGATTTCGGTGAGAGGAAAATTGAAGATGACTGTATCCTCTTTGGTGGATCCAGTCTTTAGGTAGATAAGGAAAATTCTTGGAAAACCCCTTCTTATATTTTCAGAGAAAAAGGCAGACATGAGGAGAAAGTGAGTAAAGTATTCATCAGAGTATAATTTCCTGAGCCTTAACAGTAAATTATGTTTGCTTATTTTTCTTTTCACTATTTGAATGTAATTTTGTTGAATAAAATTCTTACAAAGTAGTCCTACTATTCTTTAAAACATTTGTTCTCCACCTTTTATTACTTTTCTTTTGATGGTACTGTAAGAAATGTGTACCCAATCAATGCACTCTGAGGATCCTTAAAAATAGCAATAATAGTGTGTTAGAAAAGGTGGGGGAGATCTGTAAATATTCCAGTTTCAAAGAAAACGTGGGTTGAAAAGAAAGAGTATTTCATATACCTTCACTTGCTTTTAAAAACTATGTCTGAGCTGCCATTTCCACTAGTGGTTAAGATGGTTCTTGAGATGGCTGCATACCATATCACAGTGCCTGGATTAGAGTTTTGGCTCTGTTCCTGATGTCAACTCTCTGCTAATGCACACCCTGGGAGGCAGCAGTTGATGGCTCAAGTAGCAGGATCCTCAGCATGTACACAGCAGATTCCAATGACATTCTTGTTTCCTGCCTTCAGCTTGTTCCTGCCCTAGCTGTTGCAGGCATGTTGTTGGGTGTGAATCACAGGATAGATGTAAGATTTTCTCTCTCTCTCTCTTTCTGTTTCTCTCTCCCTCCCTCTCCCTCCCTGCTCTCTCTGTGTTTCTCTGCCTTTATATAAATAAAAATGCAATTTTAAAATACATAAATAAAACTATTTCCATAGGTTTCTTTTAAATCAAATATTCTGAAGCTGTGATCTTTAATCAAAATGTCTGCATGCAAACAATTTCCCACTGTCAAATTTCACTTTTTACACAAGGGGTATGTGAATATCTGCATATTTATGGTATTAAGGTAAGCAGGTAATTTGTAAAACCCATTTGAAAATACTAGAGCTAAGAGTCAGGCACCCTCAAGCAGCTCATCTGATCCTGCTAATCAAACTCCCCGGCTTCAAAGGGCTAATGCAACATTACCACATACACCATAGGAGCAGCATTTCCAGGCATCAAGGTGATGTAATGATCACAGACACACGAGAAGGATTTCAATTAAGGGTAGCATAGCAGCACGCTACTAAAGGCACACAGCATCATTCTAATTAAAGTGCAATAAGCCAACAAAAGCCATCGAACATTATAGTACCAGAGGCAAAATAGAAAGCTGATGAACCAAAGCAATTGTTTTGTTTTTAAAATCAAAGTGCCAATATACCACTGACTAGTGAAATAAGAATAAATATATGTCTCTAAGGAGTGGAATGGTATCAACTATTAAAATTTTAAATCAATTCTTTAACCAGTTGCCAAGAAGTGGATATGTGAACCTCTGAATAAACCTCTACATTATAGTAGGTAAATACAAATGTACACTTTATTACATTACAATTATTGCTTAACATTGATGAACAGCAATGTGAGAAAGCCAGTGAGTTAACTAAATTATTGTGCATTCTTATTTTTATCAGTTAAACAATCTCCTTGAAATTAAAACATGTTTATACTTTACTGGTTGTGTGTGTGTGTGTGTGTGTGTGTGTGCATAAAACAACATTGTCTCTGCAGGAAATGTGGCATTATACCAATGGTTAAACTGAAAGCAATAGGCAAGTCAAATAAGAGCACATAATAGTACTGAATTGCAGAAGTCAATTAAATAAGTCAATTGAATGCATAGGAGTACACTTTTCTCTGAAATTGGAAACAATTTTTTTTAGTGAAAGCCATAATCACCAAATAGACTTAAATGAGTGAAGGAGATTATTTTATAGATTTAATAATCATAAACATTTTAACTTTGTGGTTACACAGTTTGAATTTGTTTTCTGTGGTTTCAGGGTACCATGCACTTCAAAACACTTAAGACATGTCCAAAATATTTTGAAAATGTGCAAAGAATATAATTAAAAATATCATGATGGGTGCTGTAAGGAATTCTTTGAAAGATCCAAATAAACAGAACATTATTGGAAATGTTGCAATGAAGCTGTAGACTGGGCTATGATTCTCAGTTGTATAATATGAATCACAGCATATAATTACAACATTTACAATCCAGGTTATGAAATCAGCTAGTATTTATGACTGATGTCCACACATGCTGTTATTAATGACTGGAAAATACACACAGAAATCACTAATATAACACAACCCCAATTCTCATTTTTTATCTTTGGAATTTTGTATTTGAGTTAATGCTTTCACAAAATGTTTAAACAAGCAAACGTAGGCCATTTCAACAATATTTTATATGAAAAGAGACAAACATATTCTTGTCTGAGATCAGACTACACCACCCCAAAATATCAATGACTGTTGACCTAAAGATAATTGGGAAAAATCATTTAGAAAAACTTTCTGTCCTCCCTCTATTTGTGTAAAAATAGAACACAGATTTACAAAAGCAAAAGATACCATTTTACATCCTGCACTCTCCTTCCTATACCAGGGAGAATAAAAGTTAACCACAGAAAACAACTTTGGACACTTATCTGCCCAGAAGAATCTACCAGAACAATCTGTTATCAACCGTTAACTAGTCATATCTGTCATTATTTGCCTTCTGACAATTTTACTGATCCTAGTGACTCAGAGTCCTTTTCCTTTGTCTTCTCTCTTCCCTAAAATTGTACTGTTTTTTGTTGGAGATGAGGTCTGAATTAAAAGCCATCTCTACAAGAACTACTGTTTTGAGAAAACCTATGCGTACATGAAATAAACATGCTAATAAACTAATATTCATTTTTCTTATAAATTTATCTTTTGTTTCATGGGTACAATTCAACGAAGAATTAGTGTGGAAGAAAAATAATTATTTTTCCTCTACAATCCCAATAAAGTATCTCCAAGCTATTAAGTTAACATATAACTGTCACTTCAGAGTAATTAAGCATGATCATTTACAATTTTATCAAACAGCAAAAGTTGTAAATGATTTCAGTCAATGTGAATAGATATATATTCTGATGCCATAGAGATATCTTAGATTTACTGACTCCTCCATAGGTTGGAAAGCAGTGTAGATTTTGCAAAATACGAAACCACAAAAAGGAATTTTACATGCCCAATCTTTTGATCCACAAGTATGTATTACCCTTAATTGGATGAAACTTCTTTACTACATCCTAGAAAGAGACAATAAAGTAGTGAATATCTCAAACTATGGGTTATACCCATATATCTATATGTTTGCTTTAAAAAATAGAGCTTGAAAGGCTGGATTCAAAGGAACCTGCTATTCTGAACATGTACAAAGGAAGTGGTTTCCTTAGCAACAGGAAATAGGTGAAAGCTCTCAGGAGTGATCCTTCCACCCATGTTCCTTTTGAGTCTGGTAATGTTTCCAAGCACATGTAGGAATGGTGGAGCGAATTTATCGTGAGGAAACAATACTGCTAGTTAGGGAGGTTTGCAGCATTTATGCATTGGCAAATCCTTATTGGCATTAATAGTAGCAGTCATCCTCAGGAATAAGCTTCATTTCCCCCCTTCTTTATATTCCCAAATGAGTAAGCATTTATAATTATTTTATGAATTTTTAATAACTTACAAGGCAAGGTCCATCTTGGTAAAACATCCACATATAGAAACAAAACTGCCTGGTTTTATTTTAATATTATTTTATAAATAATATAGTTATTCCATCAGTTTCTTTTAAAATTATTTCTTTGAGAGGTAGAGAGACAGAAAGAGGGACAGACAGGAGAGAGAGACAGACGACAGACATAGAAAGAACTTTCATCCACTGATTTATTCTCCAAATGTATGCGTGGTTGAAGCTGCATCAGGGCCAAAGTCATTATGGAAATGCAATCCAGGTCTTTCATGTGGGTGGCATGAATTACTTAGCCATATTCACTGCCTTCCAGGGTCTGCATTAGTAGGAAGCTGGAGTCAAGAGCTGGAGCATGTAATCAAACCCTAGTACTTTAGTGTGGGATGTGTGCATCTTAACCACTAGGCTAAATGCTCACTTGGCCCATCAATATTTGAATTCACATTACAAAGAAATGACTGTGTTTATTACATATAAGATTTTAAACACTGTTAGAGAAACATTATAATAATTAGTGAATGCCACAGATCTTCAAAGGTAAAAATAAAACCTTGCCATATAGGGTTTTGGTTCTTTTTCAATTCTACCCCCTGCTCCTTAACTTTTGGCACAATTGAAATGTAAGAAAAGTGTTTTCTACATGAAAGAATTGATTTACTTTTGACATGTTTCCTTGAATCATCAAATCTTATTTTGATGTAAGGAACCAAAGAAATGAGAATTTTCTTGAATAATTCTCTTGAGATTTGATTTATCATGCACAATACTAGAACCTTGGGATATGAGGATTAACGGTAAACAGCCCTGGCCTCCAGTGTGTCTACATTCACTTTTCCTATGTAACTTTAAGAATTTGAAGTAACATAATTGTGTTCTTTTCTTCCCTAAAGTTCATAGTTATATATATATATATATATATATATATAATATATATATAATGTTATGTATCTGTCAGGTAGAGCTTTCAAAAATAGTAAGGGATAGAAAAAATGACTACATAGAATTTGCATATGTATACAGAAATTTTTATTAGAGATTTGATGACTTTAGATGCTTTGAAAATATTATTTAAGTGATAATTATAATGAAATAATGAAGATAGGGATAAACAACTACTGATGTACAAAAATCTGAGGTGTCTAGACCTGTGGCAATGTTTTAAGTAAAAGTGAGTCTCAGGGGCTGGCACTGCGGCATAGGAGGTTAAGCCTTTGCCTGAGGTGCTGGCCTCCTATAAGGACACTTGTTCAAGTCCTGGTTGCTCTGCTTCCCTTCCCACTTCATTTTGGTGGCCTGAGAAAGCAGAAGATGGCCCAAGTCCTTGAGCCCCTGCACCCACGTGAGAGACCTGGATGGAGCTCCTGGCTCCTAGCTTCAGACCAGCCCAGCTCCAGCCTTTGAGGCCGTTTTGGGAGTGGAACAAGTAGATGGAAGTTCTCTCTCGGTCTCTCTCTCCTCTCTCTGTATCTCTGTCTTTCAAACAAATAAATATATCTTAACAAATGTGAGTCTGATTCAAGTGAAATAATTATACAAATACACAATATCCAAAAATATGTCTCACTAAAAAATACAGTAATCATAATAAGCAGTTATTTGTTTTTTGTTGTTATTTGTGTAGTTATACAAAGAAGTATAGCTCATAAAATTATTTAGAAGACACTGGTAGTATCTTCACCCACCAGATCTAATGGCATAAAATGAGAACAAATTCTTTTTTTTTTTTTTTTGATGTATTTATTTATTTGAGAGATGGAGTTACAGACAGATAGTGAGGTGTTCCTTCTGCTGCTTTATTCCCAAATGGCCACAATGGCCAGAGCTGAGCTGATCCAAAGCCAGGAGCCAGGAGCTTCCTCCGGATCTCCCACATGGGTGCAGGGGCCCAAGCACTTGGGCCATCTTCCATTGCTTTCCCAGGTCATAAGCAGAGAGTTGAATTGGAAGAGGAGCAGCCAGCACACAAACCATTGCCCATATGGGATGCCAGCACTGCAGGCGGAGGCTTAACCTATTACACTACAGCACCAGCCCCCAATTCAGTATTTTTTTTAACTTTTATTTAATAAATATAAATTTCCAAAGTACAGTTTATGAATTACAATGGCTTCCCCCCATAAGTTCTTTTTTTATTTAATAAATGTGAATTTACAAAGTGCAACTTTTGTATTGTTGTGGCTCCCCCCCCCCAACCTCCCTCCCTCCTGCAGCCCTCCCCTCTCCCACTCCCTCTCCCATCCCACCCTTCATCGAGTTTCATTTTCAATCACCTTCATATACTGAAGATCAACTTAGTATACACTAAGCAAGGATTTCAACAGGCTGCACTCACACAACAGCACAAGGTATAGAGCATTGTTCGACTAGTAGTGTTGTTTTTGAGTTTCATAGTAAAACACATTAAGGACAGAGATCCTACGTGGGGAGCATGTACCCAGTGACTCCCGTTGTTGATTTAACGATTGGCACTCTTATTTATGACGTCAGCAATCACCGAGACTCTTGCTATGAGCTGTCTAGGCTATGGAAGCCCCTTGAGTTCACCAACGTTGAACTTGTTTAGTCAAGGCCATATCACAGTGGAGGTTCCTTCCTCCCTTCAGACAAAGGCGCCTCTCTCCTTGATGGCCTGTTCCTTCTGCTGGGGTCTTGTTCACCAGGATCTTTCATTTAGATTGTTTTTTGCCACCATGTCATGGCTTCCCATGCCTGTGAGACTCTCATGGACCCTTTAGCCAGATCCAAATGTCCCAAGGGTTGATTCTGAGGCAGGAGTGCTGTTTTGGGCATTTGCCATTCTATGAGTCTGCTGTGTGTCCTGCTTCCCCCGCAGGATCATACTCTCCCTTTTAATTCTATCCTTAATTGTTTGTTTACACTGGTCTTATTTGTGAAATCTCTTCAACACTTACCCTATCTTTTTGACTGGTTGTGTATTTATACTTATCACTTTACCAAGCGCACTGGCATTGGTACCTGCCTCCTTGGTAAGACTGAGCTGAAATGCCCTGGCACATTTCTAGTTCCGAGTGAGCATGTGCTGACCTATATATCAAATTCTACTAGTGAAAATTTATTACTCAATGCCTTTCCTTGTGAAATGTTATTGACATGCATGGAGTTCATTTTATTTAATATACTTAACGACAATGGAAATGATATTAAAAACAATGAAAAATGATATTAATATCCTAAATTTACAAGTGATAATTGAGAAACTGATAACATGTCCAACTTAATGCAGCTAGAGAATAGAATAGGGATATCCATCAAGTTGTACAGAGATATTGTTACCTCACTTCCTCTATCTTCCCTTTCAAAGACGGTAGCACCATATAAGTTGTTATTCCCTGCAGCAAATTCCTCCTTCTTCACTTATTTCAAAGGCAAAGATGTAGAATTCAAGATGTTCATGTAAGTAATTTCACCAAATAACCTATTTTAGCTTACCTATTTTACACTACATAAGGAGATTTAGAGGACAGAATAGATTTTGGTGTGAAAACCATAACCAGTTATTTGCCAAAATACCAATATGTTCTTCAACTGCTGTGCAAACCAGTATTTATATTTATATATTTCTTTTGAGCTTCCCTACTGGCTTCAGTACCATGACTAAATTTTTTCAGGCATTCATTCATTCAAAAATATTTATTGGACCTTGTGCTAGTGTTTTTTTAACTTCATACATTCTGTAGGTACATCATTGAGTAAGATAAATTGATTGTATACATGGAGCATATACTGTAGATCCTTAAAATTGTTAGAAGAAGATGAAGAAAGGATACATAAGTTTGATGAATGAAAAGAACATGGGAAGGCAAGGAAAGGTTTTTGCCACCTCTCATGACTATTTTGTTAATGAGAACTTGATTTTCCTATCTGTGCCTTCTTTGTTTTTTCATACAGTAGTTGTGGATGATCACTTTTTTCCCTTAATAATTCCTTACATCTTAACAAGTCCTCCATGTTGTGACATCTTAAAATAAGGTTCCAGAACTCCATGATGTACTACTCCTAAGTAGAACTATGAATATTGCATATTTAGATGTTGCATAATTACACACTTTTTCAGAGTCAGAGATTTGACTTGATTCTATTTCCCAGTGTAAATTCTAAGAACAACCACAGTTCCATGTCTCCCATTATTTTTATATATTTAAACTTATTCTGATCTTTCATATTGCAGTTCATAATATCCTTTGAGGTAAGGAAGTACTTAGCAATAATAAATGTAAGCAACTGGGGGGCATGAGAGAACATAATGCTCCTGTTTAGACTCAGAAATTAATATTCCAAAGTATAGCTCTTTGGGCATCAAACTGAGTGCACCTGGGGAGCAGCAAAGGCAGGATAGGGCTCCCGCTGAAGTTTACTATTGACCTAAGCTGGATCTGCCAAAGAGGAACACAATAGCTTCCAAATCTTCTTGCTGAAATTTCATTAGTCAAGAAAAATTAAGCTCATATCACAGAGTAAAATACTCAAAATCAAACACTACACCTAGAACCCAGAGAAATTTTTCCCAGGTCACTATATATTCTCTCTCTCTCTTTAAAAATATTTATTTATTTATTTTAAAAGCAGAGTTACAAGAAGCAGAGAAAGAGAGAGAGACAGAGAGACCGAGAGAGAGAGAGAGAGGTCTTCCGTCTACTGGTTCATTCCCCAGATGGCTGCAACGGCTGTAGCTGCACACCGATCCTAAGCTTCTTCCAGGCCTGCCATGTGGGTTCAGGGGCCCAAGGACTTGGACCATCTTCTACTGCTTTCCCAGGCCATAGCAAAGAGCTGGATGGAAAGTGGAGCAGCCAGGACTCAAATCAGCGACATTTTGGGATGCCAGCACTGCACGCAGCCCCTTTACCCACTATGCCACATCTATCTATTTTTAACACTTCCAATAGCATCCATCTTTCGTGTTCCCTAAGAAGTCATTCAATCCTTTTCTGAATTTTATATTTTATATGACTCACAGGCGCATGTGCACATTAGTAAATCTGCATAATTTTTCTCTAGCACACATTCAAGGGGAAAGTTTGAGCTTTCCCGCACTCACAGCTGTGGGAAAGGATAAGAGTGACACATTTCCTTACCCATTTTCAGGCTTTGGGCCAATGCAAAATTAGGTTAACAAGAGAAAAACATAAGAAATTTATTTAATCAGTGTTTTACATGCATGGGAAGCTTCAGAATGAAGTTTTAAAAAGCCAAGATAGATTATTTTTATGCTTAGGTATCACTGAACATAGAAAGTCTTGTAGAAATAAGACTGGACAAAAACTGCTATTTCATCTAAATCTGATTGACTGGTGAAACCCATAAAGCCCTATCTGTTAGTTCTTCTTGGCCTTTGCCTCTGTGCGATATTCTTTCCTTCTAGGTATGGAGTGTGATCCTTTCTGAAATGCTCTTATAATTTATAATCAAACTATGTAGGTCAGAAAATTTCTTTGTGTCCAACTCTTACAGAAAAGTGTGAGGACAGTTAATCTCTTTACATTTTATGGTAGGTTTTGGAGACAAGTGGTTCTGCTTTCTACGATCTGCCTTTGAGAAGGGAAATTTTAGTTTCTGTGACTTGTTTGGGGAGTATGAAGGCTGAGAGATAGGAGGGCAGGAGATGTTTCAGAAATGAATCTTGCTTCTGAGGCTTTCACTTTCAGGTGTCATTTTCCAGCCACAGCATGAATTCATACTACTGCTAGATCAGAGAAAGAAGCTTCAGTTTTCCACACTCAGTCTCTACTTATCACTTGCATAGTCTGTTTGGTTGGGTCTTGGTAAACAAATTCACCAGAAACAAGCCTGTATTCATTTGTTCAAGAGTCAGATTTGTAAAGTTGAAACTCACGGGTAAATAGTCCACACTGAATAGATTTTTATGAAAACATCAAGATTGTTTATGAGCATTTCTTTTCGATTGGCTATTGTAAGATTTTTAGGATTTTTTTTTTTTTCTGGAAAAATGTGCTTGGTAAGCTCAATACTTTTATGTGAAGTGAGAAATTTCATGAAGATGAATCTATCAATTTTGATACTTTTATGATTATATATTTCAATTTCTGATTATTTAGAGTTAGAAGACAATCATCTTGGAGACTCTGCTAGAGAAATACTAATATGTTCTTTTTCAACTTCTGTTTTTTCTCCCCCAGGCTCTTTGCTGATCATCATCATTGCGTTTATACCTGTTATTATATCATTCTTTCTCATTTTAACATACTCCCTTTTCATATTAAAATTTTAAAATTTCCATCTTCATTTACATTTATTAATGACTTCTGGGAGGCACCTTAATCATATCAGTAATGAGTTGTTAGCTTCAATTAAGAAAGGTGGCCTTTCTTTAACCTGGTTGTCCTTTTCATGATCTTTATCTTTCAAATTTACAGGTTAACACTCAAAGCCTAGTTGTCCACCAATGATTGGAACCAGTTTTCACATCCTTATTAACTGTGGCATTGGCTACTTCCTTTTTCTTCCAGGACTTTTGCAATAAATTTTTAAAATGTGATGTATATTGTATGGATGTATAACTGTAGTAAGTAGAAATGCAATGTACATAAAAATATCCATGGCTAAGAAACAAGTACCTTTCTTGTGGCAGTTTTTCTTGTCTAATGTAGGTTTCAGCCATTGATATGAAAGAGAATAGGAGAATCATCATTTCATTTCCAATGAGACCTTCAAGGTCTGATGAATACAAGTGGTATCAGGATGTCCTTAAGAGAAAGCATAGCTAGCCCAAAATGAAGGCAGAAGAAAAAATGACATGCAATATGTTCTCCAAAGGACACATGAGTTGGCAGAAGATTTGAAAACACTCAAATTGTGCTTCTTGTTATACTATTAATCATAAATGACCTTGAATATGGGAGACTTTGATAAAACTTTCCTACAGAATGCTAAATAACCAGTGTCTGTCTGAAGATCTAGATGATATAAATCTGTGAAGCTGCAGTGATAGATGTGTTGCTGTTGAGGTGAGTGATGGGAATCACTCACGCACAGTATATCAAAACCTGCTATTAGCTAATAAGACACTTATGAAAACATGAGTAAATGGATAATTCAAATTAAGTTAAGTATATCCATTTTCTACATAATATGCTAACTCTGCATTTTTAACATTCCCAATATCCTATATGGTGCTAAGCTTTCTGACGCAGCAATCTACCTTCCATATTTTAAGAGATTCTATCTGAGTAAGGTGTTTGAAAGGAGAGCTGAGCCCTACCAACCACTGCAGAAATCTAAGGGTTGAGGAAACTTCTCTTTATTCTTTATTATATTCAAAATTACATATCCCTGGAAAGCTATAATCACAGTGGTTGGCCAAATATTAAAAAAGGTAGTCAGGGATTCTAGGTGACTTTTGCAGAAGTGCACTAATGAGATAAGCTGGATAAAATAAGGCAGCATTGCAAAAGGCAAAAAAAATATGAGAAATATGAAAGTATTACAGATAAGTTTCCATTGTGTGACTGGCAAATAGGAAGAAGTACTTTTTCCCTGATTAAGGTATATGAGCATATGTTTAATCAACTCCACCACTCTCATTCCTTTGTTTCATAGATTGTGTTGTTGCTTTGTCATTTGAGAAAAGGGAAATAATACTTTTGAGCTTCTGGTTTTGGGTTGGTAGTTAAGATTTAAAGACTTAAGCTAATGTTAACAATTTAGAGCTAATTGTTAAAAATCTGAGTATAAGGGGCACAGCTTCTATTGAGTTTTTTTCTTCCAATAAAACAAATACATGACTGTTCTGAGTGACACATCACATAAAAATTTAATACAGAATGGAGAATAGAGATCAACAAAGTAGAATTTTAGGAAATTAAATTCTCTCCCCTTAATGGAAAAATGTCATTGCTATTAACACTTTTAAAATGTGTTTTGAGATATTATTTTAACCTAACAAAAAGCTGAAGAAAAATGTAATGAGAAAGATGAACAAGCTCATAAAGTCCTTATTCAAGTGTTCTATAAGGCAAAATAATTATTTGACAGCACATAATTTTAAGTTACTTTTGGCTAGAATAATATTCCTTCTAAGTCATGGAGCAATCAGTTTGGACAACCTGCATCTGGAGAGGGTGAACAGATTGATCATTAAGAATTGCTCTTGCTAGCTCTGCAGTGAAATATATGCATTTATTTCTGACACTTTCATACTTTCATATGGGACTAATTCAACTCAAATCAAAAGAATTCGTTAAACACCTGCTAAATAACATTCTAACAGAAAAAGAAAAATTAGAAATAAAGAACAGCAAAGAAGAAGAAGAGGAGGAGGAGGAGGAGGATGAGGAGGAAGAGGAGGAGGAGGAAAGAAAGAAAACAAAAGAAAAAGGGAAAGACCTGCTTGCTCACTATTTTCCAGGTATTTGGGAGCAGAACAGGCATCACAAAGGTAATCCAAGGGACAATCATTTTCTTCAAACAAAAGAAAGTATTACTAGACATCATTGGTGAGTAGCCAAGCAAGGGTAAATAAAGACAAAAATGCTAATATAGTCATCAAAGACTAAATATATGGTGACAAGAGTATAAGGAGTAGATGTAACCTCATCCAAGTAAAACAGCAGGAACCATGAACAGTACACAATGTTCCCTCAAAGAGAAAGACAACTGTCACATTATTGTTCAGTGAAATGCTCATAGACTGCTTCCTTTCAACAGAAGGCTTAGAAAACCTATTGACTGCATTCTTTTTACAAATCTGTTAGTGCTAAGTCTCCCCATAAAAGTTATTTTCCCTTCAGCATTCCCAAAATGTTTGTTTCACCAATTGCTTGAGTGTTTGAAAAATTTCTTTGAGCAGCATTTATTACACATTTGCCTTCTTTCTTTTTTTTGCCACACTTTTCTTTTTTTTTTAACTTTTATTTAATGAATATAAATTTCCAAAGTACAGCTTATGGATTACAATGCCCCCCCATTGCGTCCCTCACACCCACAACCCTCCCCTTTCCCACTCCCTCTCCTCTTCTATTCACATCAAGATTCATTTTTGATTCTCTTTATATACAGAAGATCAGTTTAGCATACATTAAGTAAAGATTTCAACAGTTTGCTCCCACACAGAAACATAAAGTGAAAAATACTGTTTGAGTACTCGTTATAGCATTAAATCTCAATGTACAGCACACTAAGGACAAAGATCCTACATGAGGAGTAAGTGCACAGTGACTCCTGTTGTTGACTTAACAAATTGACACTCTTGTTTATGGCATCAGTAATCACCCTAGGCTCTTGTCATGAGCTGCCAAGGCTATGGAAGCCCCCTGAGTTCACTGACTCTGATCATATTTAGACAAGGCCATGGTCAAAGTGGAAGTTCTCTCCTCCCTTCAGAGAAAGGTACCTCCTTCTTTGATGACCCGTTCTTTCCACTGGGATCTCACTCGCGGAGATCCTTCATTAAGGTTTCCCCCCCCACCCCAGAGTGTCTTGGCTTTCCATGCCTGAAATACTCTCATGGGCTTTTCAGTCAGGTCCGCATGCCTTAAGGGCTGATTCTGAGGCCAGAGTGCTGTTTAGGACATCTGCCATTCTATGAGTCTGCTGTGTATCTCACTTCCCATGTTGGAACACTCTCCCTTTTTTATTCTATCAGCTAGTATTTGCAGATACTATTCTTGTTTATATGATCCCTTTGGTTCTTAGTCCTATCATTATGATCAATTGTGAACAGAAATTGATCACTGGGACTAGTGAGATGGCATTGGTACATGCCATCTTGATGGGATTGAATTGGAATCCCCTGGTATGTTTCTAACTCTACCGTTTGAGGTAAGTCAGCTTGAGCATGTCCCGAATTGCACATCTCTTCCCTCTCTTATTCCCACTCTTATATTTAACACTGATCACTTTTCAGTTAAGTTTCAGCACTTAAGAAGAATTGTGTATTGATTACAGTATTCAACCAAAAGTATTAAGTAGAACAAACAAAAAAAATACTAAGAGGAATAACATATTATGTTGTTCATCAACAGTCAGGGTGAGGGCTGATCAAGTCACCATTTCTCATAGTGTTCATTTCACTTTAACAGGTTTCCTTTTTGGTGTTCAGTTAGTTGTCACCTATCAGGGAGAACAAGTGGTATTTGTCCCTTTGGGATTGGCTTATTTCACTCAGCATAATGTTTTCCAAATTCCTAACAGGGATCACTTTTCAGTTAAAATTTAAACACCTAAGAATAATTGTGTGTTAATTACAGAGTTTAACCAATGGTACTAGAACAAAAAAAAATACTAAAATGGATAAAGTATTACATTGTACATCCACCGTCAGGACAAGAGCTGATCAAGTCGCTGCTTCTCATAGTGTCCATTTCACTTCAACAAGTTTCCCCTGGTGCAGTAGGTTAATGTCCTGGCCTAAAGGGCGGCATCTCATATGGGCGCCAATTTGAGACCCAGCTGCTCCACTTCCAATCCAGCTCTCTGATATGTCCTGGGAAAGCAATACAAGATGGCCCAAGTCCTTGGGCCCCTCTACCTGCATGGGAGACCCGGAGGATGCTCCTGGCTCCTGCCTTCAGAAAGGCGAGCTCGGGCCATTGCGGCCAATTGGGGAGTGAACCATCAAATGGAAGACCTCTCTCTCTGCCTCTCCTTCTCTCTCTCTGTAACTCTGACTTTCAAATAAATAAATAAATCTTTTTAAAAAAAGAAGCTTTGTATATGCACGCTACATAAATTGAATTTGTGACTTTACTGTTGGATTTCATTTCAAGTAGAATCACTGGACATGGAGATCATGTGAAGAGTTATAGACTTCCTGATACCACATTATCTAGGGGAATAATGTGTTAGTCTATGAACAGAAAATGATATTCTGAAATGCCAAGTAATCTGAAAATGTATGCTCACATTTCACGTTGCCAATGTCACTGAAAGGAGTGGGTTAAATGGATACAGCAATTACTTCATTGTAGTTAGTAAGATACTGAATCAGACAGGATGTCTTAATGTGCCAACAAATATTGAGCTCCACAAGTTGTCTTCAGAATCTGAATTCAATTTAAGTAGCTCAAGGTCACACTTCCTATTTGATGGAAGTTTGCTATCTTTCAATACACAGTCTTGTCTCTTAATCCTTTGAACAGTTTTCCAAAATTTAAATCCATATTCAGTGAATGAACGTCTGCTATGAAAGACACTTTTCATTCAAGTTCTTTTGGAAACCGGTTTGGGAACTTGTGCTAAGAAAGACTTCACTCTCCATAAGGGATCTGGTGCTTCTTTCTCTCTTAATTACTATGAGTTATAAGTGGTATAAATTGATTGTAACTTTTACATATGTGATATGGTTTGAGGAGAAGCCTCCAAGTAATGACTGTTAATGAGGACCCTTCTAATACATGGCAGTTGGTTTTCCTTTACAGATTCATTTTTCTACAATAAAATGATTCTTATGTTTATTAATATCTTTTAAAACTGGAAACATATGTAAGGTTATGTTTTGCATTTATGTCAAAGTCTTCTGGTTTCAAAATGTCTGGTTAGTGTTTAAAATTTTGAATAAATATAATTATTTTTAGATTTGTGGTCATAACAGTGTACTTTTGTTTGAGACTGAGTTAACAGGTGTATTTTTAGGATTTAAATATAAAACAATTGAACAATTAATAACTTATGTGTAATTTTAATTAAAAAAGGTCATTTATGGTCTTATAAGTTAGATTTATCAAATATCAATAATTACAAAACTATACTTCATAGAGTGATATACAGAGTCAATATGAAATTTTATAATATAGACATTGGAATCCAATGTAAATGTTTTGCTAAACCATCGTTTTATAAGATTTTTCAAGAAACAAACTTTTTATAAGATTTTGCAAAACCTAAAAAAAGGGGCATTTTATTTTCCTTCACTACCTATTACTGTTTGCACTCAACCAATTTCAGATATAGAAAGCTGACAATATTTTAGCGGCTATAAATGTTGCATTGAGTATGTTGCATTTTTCATATGAATTGCTGACATCATCATGATGCTGATACACAAGCAGTTACCCTAATTTCAAGCTCCATTAGCAACATAGGAAATATTATATTGCTTACATTTAGAGAACTGAAGAAATACAGACCTTCAAATAGTATAAAACAAAATAAAGGGTAATACTGTTAGACTCTCAAAACATAAGGAAAATACATCTAAAGTAATGTAACTTTTTACTATATTTACAGTACTATGAATTAAATTCTCCCAGGTAAATTAATCTATTGAATTTTTTAGTGATCCTCATATTTTCAATCCCAATATTTTAGAAACAATTCTGTTTTAGCATATAATAATTATTTGAAAAGAAAAATTCATTTGAAATCCAATAAAGTCTACATTCATAAGAAATTTCGAACAAAATGGAAAAAGTTATTATTTTAAAGATTCTAAGAAAGTATATTTCTTCTTGAGTACACTAAATGTTCAAATTTGTATCTTCAACCGCCTCTCTATGCTCTCACCTGAGAAGCAGATTTTAATATTAAACTGGCAACTTGATATCCTACAAGTATGTCCGATACGTATCTCAAAGAAATTCACAAGTAATTCAATAGGTCTAAACAGAACTCTTGATGTCTCCAAAATAATGTTATATGTTATTTGATTTTAAAATACAACTGTCAACTTGGGTGCTCTGTTCAGAAGTTTTTTCACTGTTACTACAAATATTCAATGACTCTTTATTTCCACTACTGATTTCCTAAATTTTTCAATTGTTTCACTCAGAAAAGTAACTGCCAAGTTTTTTTTTTTCTTAGACTAACCAAAGGGAATTTATCAAAGCCTAAGTCAGTGTATTTCTCCCTTCTTAAAATTGCAATAGGTTGCATTCAATTACGATAAAATTTGGATTACGCATTATGTCTTAACTTTAGGAGATCTCTAAAAACAATATATGCTACTTTCTTGATGTCATATCATGATTTCTGTATTATACACTGTAGTCTGACCACTTTTTTTGTCTATTCTTTTTTTTAAAGATTTTATTTATTTTTGAGGTAGAGTTAAAAAGGTGGAGTTACAGTCACTAAACAACAAAATACATTATTATTCATCTATCTATCTATCTATATGTATATAGATGTATATATATATCCTTATATATAGATGTCTGTATATATAGACAGATAGAGATAGATATAGGTATAGAGATAGAGACAGATAAAGAGAGAGAGAGAGAGAGAGAGAGAGAGAGATGTCTTCTATCTACTGGTTCATACCTCAAATGACCACAACAGCCAGAGAGCCAAGCTGATCTGAAGCCAGGAATCTGGAGCTTCTTCCATGTCTTCCATGTGAATGCATTGGCCCAAGCACTTGGACTTCCCTTCCTCTACTGCTTTTCCAAGCCATAAGCAGGGAACTAGATCAGAAGAGGAGCATCCAGGACACCAACCAGTGCTGCACCAAAGGCTTATCCTACTATGCCACAGCACCAGCCCCCTGCCTATTCTTTTAACAGGGAATAAATCTTGCCATAGGGTCTTGATATACTTCTTTTTTTGCATAGAATTCTTTCTTAAGTATTTTCATGATTTGTTCCTTCACAATATTTAATTCAATAACACATTCTTGAAAGGCTTTATTTGACCTTATTAATATAGTGATTCAATCCCAAACTTATATTTTTACCACCTGTTTACCAGTTAAAATTGTATCCTTCCATCATCATTGTTTATTTATCACACACTTCTATACCCCAAACAACGACTTCATTAGAATATGAGTTAGCAGAGAATAAGAAAGGAGATTTGCGTGTGTTATTCACTCTTGCATCCATAAGACCTTGTATAAAGCTTATTATAATGGATTCTTAACATTTCTTTAGTTCAGTAATTGTACCTCATATCTTTTCTTTCATCTCCAACCTACCACATCCATGAGGTACTTACTTAATTCAAACATCACAGCTGATTATTATCTCTTAAAGGTAGACACAATGAAAAGAATGTTTAGATTAAAGAAGAATTCTGCCCCTTTACTGTCATTGATATTTACTGAGAAGAGCTGTTTTGGCTGCTCTCGCATTGTCTGTTCTCATTCCTCAAGGACTTTCAGTGGTGGAGGAACACATCAGAGAACTGAGGGTTATCTGCTATACCTGATATTGAGACCACTTGTAGAATTAAGGAACAGTGCTCACATTGGTCCTACCTTAATTGTTCAGACTCCATAAAAGGAAGGTATAGAGAAAGGAACAACTCTTTCCATCATACTTACAAGCTTTCATCAGTCCATATTCCATAGGGCCAACTTTCTAATGTTATTGCTTAGATGTCTTATGAGTTCAGAAGCATCTGTTTCCAAGCAACAAAATACATTATTATTCTTATAAGATCTTAAAAATTAAGAGTGAGAATAGGAGAGGGAGGAGGAAGAAGTGTGTGAGTCTGAGTGGGAGGAAGAGTAAGTTGGGAAATATAACTATGTTCCTAAATCTTCATATTTAAATACCTGAAATTTGTATAGCTTTAAAAATGTAGCTTAAGCAAACAAATATTACCATCTCACCCAGCAAGGAGTCTATAGTTTCAGCTGTGAAGTGCTGTCTTCATTCAAAGTTTTTTTCATCTACCTGTTGTCATTCTTAGAACGAGTGTCTGATACCTTGGATTGTCCCACATGCATTGCTAGAAGATGATTAAAGCAGTTTCATATAGCATACATAAATGAAGTTACTGTTGGTTAAATATTAGGGCCTTCGATTCTTGTGTATTTTTTTATTTGAAAGGCAGTCTTACAGAGAAATCCACCAACACATTTCCTTTTGGGGTTATATTTGCTAGAGTTGTATCACGTATGTATGTTTTAAATGTAATTATGGGAAAATTTATTTCTGAAATCACATTCTTTATAGTGAGGAATAAATTCTATACATTATGGAGAAGATGATCCAGTTTTCCCAGAATCATTTGTTGACACTGTCTTTGGTCCAAGCATTTGTTTTTAGCTCCTTAGTCAAATATAAGTTGGTTGTAGATGTGTGGATTGGTTTCTGGAGTTTGTATTCTGTTCCATTGGTCTACACATCTGTTTTTTGCTAGTACCAGGCTGTTTTGATTATAATAGCCTTGTAGTACATCTTGAAATCTGGTATTGTGATGCCTCCAGTTTTGTTTTTTGTTATATTACATCACTTTAGCTATTTGGGATTTCTTGTGTTTCCACATGAATTTTAGCATCATTTATTCTAGATCTGAGAAGAATGTCCTTGGCATTTTGATTGGGATTAGATTGAATTTGCAATTCACTTTTGGTAGTATGGATATTTTGATGATATTAATTCTTCCAATGCATGCACATAGAAAAATTTTTCCAGATTTTTGTGTCTTCTTCCATTTCTTTAATATTTTGTAATTTTCATCATGACCTCCTTGGTTAAATTTATTCCAAGATATTTACATTTTTATAGCTATTTTGAATGAGACTGGACTTACAAGTTCTTTCTCAGCCATGGCATTGTGTATACAAATGCTATTGATTTTTGTGTGTTAATTTTATATCCTGCCACATTACCAAACTCTTTAATGAGTTCCAATAGCCTCTTAGTGGAGTCTTTTGGTTCCCCTATAAATAGAATCATGTCATCTGCAAATAGAGATATTTTGACTTCTTTTCCAATTAGTATCATTTGCATCAGCTTTTCATTTCATTGATCTTTTTTTTTTTAATCTTTTATTTAATGAATATAAATTTCCAAAGTACGACTCATGTGTTACAATGGCTTCCCCCCCCATACCGTCCCTCCCACCCACAACCCTCCCCTTTCCCACTCCCTCTCCCCTTCCATTCACATCAAGATTCATTTTCAATTATCTTAATATACAGAAGATCAGCTTAGTATACCTTAAGTAAGTATTTCAACAGTTTGCTCCCACACAAAAACATAAAGTGAAAAATAATAGATGATTTTTTTTAAATGATGATGAAATCAGATCAGACCTATTGTCATGTTTAATCCCAGTGAGAGTCAAGTTGGGAATTGATAATTTCTTTCTTTTTTTTTTTTTTTTTTTTTTTTTTACAGAAGATCAGTTTAGTGTACATTAAGTAAAGATTTCAGTCGTTTGCACCCCCATCATTTCATTGATCTTTTGTAGGTTTCTTTTTTGCTTTTATTTTGTTAATTTCTCCACTAATTTTAATTATTTATTTCTTCTTACTAATTTTGGATTTGGTTGGTTGTTATTTTTCTATGTCCTTTAGATGCATCAATACCTCATTTATTTTGTATCTTTCCAATTGCTTTATGTAGGCATAAATTGCTATAGATTTTCCTCTTAACACTGTTTTTGCTATCCCATAAGTTTTGATATGATGTTTTGTCATCTTCATTCATTTGCAGAAATTTTTTGATTTCTACTATGATCCACGCATGTGTTTGCATATATTCTAGAGATTTTGAGTTGTTAATTTCCAGCTTCATTCCATCATAGTCAGAGAAGATGCCTGGTATGATTTAGAATTTTTTTTTTAATTTGCTGAGAATT
>NC_091437.1:103127031-103210428 GCF_964237555.1 Oryctolagus cuniculus | reverse complement strand
ATTTAGCCAGCCTGTATCTTTTAATTAAAGAGTTTAGGCCATTTATGCTCAAGGTTATTGTTGATAAGTAAAGAGTTGGCCCTGCCATTTTTCTGTGAATACTCTATTGTTTACTTTGGATTTCCTTTGTACTTTTACTAGGAGATTTTCTACTTTCACAGTCTCTCACAGTGATGACTCTCTTTTTGTGTTTTTGTGTATAGCACATCCTTAATCATCTTTTGTAAGGCTGTATGATTGGTATCAAGTTATTTCAATTTGTATTATTATGGAAGGTATTTCTTTTGCCTTCATTAATAAATGAGAGCTTTTCAGGGTACAGTATTCTGGGTTGACAATTTACTGTACCTTACACCTTATACAAAAATCCTTTCAAAATATACTGAAGTTCTAAATTTATGACTTGATGCCATAATTTAATAGAGAACATTGGAGAAAACCTACAAGACATTAGCATAGGCTCAGACTTCTTGTAAAAGATGCCAAAAGCACAGGCAATCAAAACTAGACTTGACAAATGGGATTACATCAATTTGAGAAGCTTCTGCACTGTAAAAGAAGCAGTAAGCAAAGTGAAGAGGTAACAGACAGAATGGGAAAAAAATTTGCAAACTATTA
The DNA here is from genome assembly GCF_964237555.1 of Oryctolagus cuniculus. Lineage (NCBI taxonomy): Eukaryota > Metazoa > Chordata > Mammalia > Lagomorpha > Leporidae > Oryctolagus > Oryctolagus cuniculus. The sequence continues at coordinate 103,209,810 of NC_091437.1, read as the reverse complement.
AACTTATATAGGATTAATATGCAGAATTCGTAAAGCGCTCAAGAAACTCAGCAACCTCAAAATAAACAATCCAGTTAAGAAATGGGAAATGCTGATCAAGTCACCGTTTCTCATAGTGTCCATTTCACTTCAACAGGTTTCCTTTTTGGTGTTCAGTCAGTTGTCACCGATCAGGGAGAACATATGGTATTTGTCCCTTTGGGACTGGCTTATTTCACTCAGCATGATGTGTTCCAGATTCCTCCATTTTGTTGCAAATGACTGGATTTTGTTGTTTCTTACTGTGGTATAGTATTCTAAAGAGTACATATCCCATAATTTCTTGAGAAAGGGTGACTTGATCAGCATAGCCCTGACTGTTAATGAACAACTTAATACATTATCCCTCTTAGTAGTTTTTTTTTCGTCTGTTCTACTTAATATGAATGGTTTAATTCTGTAATTAATACACAGTTATTCTTAAGTGTTGAAATTTAACTGAAATGTGATCCCTGTTAAACATAAGAGTGGGAATAAGAGAGGGAAGAGATGTACAATTTGGAACATGCTCAAGCTGACTTGCCCCAAATGGTAGAGTTAGCAACATACCAGGGGACTCCAATTTAATCCCATCAAGGTGGCATGTAGCAGTGCCATCTCACTAGTTCAAGTGATCAATTTCAGTTCACAATTGATCATAATGAAAGGACTAAGAGTCAAAGGGAGCACATAAACAATTCTAATACCTGCTAATACTAACCGATAGAATAAATAAAGGAGAGAGTGATCCAACATGGGAAGCGAGATACTCAGCAGACTCATAGAATGGCAGATGTCCTAAACAGCACTCTGTCCTCAGAATCAGCCCTAAAGGCATTCCGATCTGGCTGAAAAGCCCATGAGAGTATTTCAGGCATGGAAAGCCAAGACACTCTGGCAAAAAAAAAAAAAAAAAAAAAAAAAAAAAAAAAAAAAAAATCAATTCCCAACTTGACTCTCACTGGGGTTAAACATGACAATAGCTCTGATCTGATTTCATGATCAATTAAAAAATCATCTATTATTTTTCACTTTATGTTTCTGTGTGGGAGCAAACTGTTGAAATCTTTACTTAATGTATGCTAAACTGATCTTCTGTATATAAAGAGAATCGAAAATGAATCTTGATGTGAATGGAAGGGGAGAGGGAGTGGGAAAGGGGAGAGTTGCGGGTGGGAGGGACGTTATGGGGGGGAAGCCATTGTAATCCATAAGCTGTACTTTGGAAATTTATATTCATTAAATAAAAGTTAAAAAAAAATAACAACAACAACAAAAAAAAACTGGATTAGAAAGTGCCGGAAAGAAAGAAAGAAAGAAAGAAAGAAAGAAAGAAAGAAAGAAAGAAAGAAAGAAGAAAGAAATGGGAAATGGATTTTAATAGACATTTTTCAAAAGAGGAATTTCAATTTGTCAACAGACACATGAAAAACTGCTCAGGATCTCTACCCATCAGGAAAATGCAAAGCAAAACCACAATGAAATTTTACCTCACCCTAGGTAGAATGGCTCTCATACAGAAATCATCGAACAATAAATGCTGGCAAGAATGTGGGGAAAAAGGTATCCTAATACATTGTTGGTGGTAATATAAGCTGGTACAGCCATTGTGGAAGACAGTATGGAGTTATCTCAGAAGGCTGCAAAGAGATACACAATGTGACCCAACAATCCCACTTCTGGGAATATATTTAAACAAAATGAAATTAGCAAATGAAAGATTTTTCTGTACCCCCATGTTAACTGCAGCTCAATTCACAATAACTAAGATGCAGAACAAACTCAGATGTCCATAAACTGAATACTAGGTAAAGAAATTATGGCATATATACAGTATGGAATACCGCCCAGTGGTAAGAGAAATGAAATATTTTCTTTTGAAACAAAATAGATGCAGAGTGAAATTAGCCAGTCCCAAAAAGACAAATACCATATGTTTCCCTCATCTGTGGTAATTAATAGAGTATCAAAATTTAATGTATAAGAGTGGAATTGACATTTTGAGATTCGATGATTATTTACAGCTCATGTCTCTACTGTTGAAGAAGTGTTTTTTGTTTTCTCATATTATTTTTAAATGCTTTACTTACTGTAGAAATAAGTAAACAGAAAATATATCTTTTTAAAAATTAAGAGTGAGAATAAGAGAGAGAGAAGGAAGAAGTATGGGAAAATGGGCAGGAGGGAGAGTATGGTAAGAAGAATCGGTAGGTGCCATGGCTCACTAGGTTAATCCTCCACCTTGCGGCGCTGGCACACCAGGTTCTAATCCCAGTCGGGGTACTGGATTCTGTCCCGGTTGCCCCTCTTCCAGGCCAGCTCTCTGCTGTGGCCAGGGAATGCAGTGGAGAATGGCCCAAGTGCTTGGGCCCTGCACCCCATGGGAGACCAGGATAAGTACCCGGCTCCTGCCATCGGATCAGCGCGGTGCACCGGCCGCAGCGTGCCGGCCGTGGTGGCCATTGGAGGGTGAACCAACCGCAAAGGAAGATCTTTCTCTCTGTCTCTCTCACTGTCCACTCTGCCTGTCAAAAAATAAATAAATAAATAAATAAAGAATCACTGTGTTCCTAAATCATCTGTATATATGAAATGCATGAAATTCTTATACCTTAAATAAAATTTTAAAAGAAGATTGAGATGACATAACTAAGTCTGGCTCAGAAGTATGTATGAAGTATGAAGTCATTTTATGTATGAAGTCATTTTCCTAAAAACACTGTTAGGTGCCAGAATGAGTCAATAATAGGGATTCTCTGTGTTCAGCACAAATGATCACTAATCCAACTCTTTCCATGGGCCATCCTCCACTGCCCTCCCGGGCCACAGCAGAGAGCTGGACTGGAAGAGGTGCAACCAAAACTAGAACCCGGGGTGCCGGCACCGCAGGCAGAGAATTAGCCAGGTGAGCCATGGCACTGGCCATCACACAATACATTAAATGCACAATACATTAAAGATATATACTTAGCACAAATGTCATTGTTATCTAATATTATCTATAAGTGATTTGGAAAAAATCATAAAATCATTGATCCTTCACTTTGCATATTGGAAATATTGTTGTCTTTAAACATTATTAAGAAGCACTGAAATAATAGTTTCAAGAAAAATACAGAAACAAAGTGTTTATCACTAAGCATTTATTTCAAGATGAAGATTATGCTTACTGACTACTTGCCATAAAACTATTTAACAAAAAGAAGAGAGATAATAGTATGGATTTCAACATTTAAAGAAGATAATTGATCTTGGAATGTATGGGAAGGTACAACATTTAGCGAAAGAATAGAAGAATATATTTGCGAAATAAATTTTAAACTCAGGAAAAATAATTCTTATCTTCTGCTGAAGACGCTTAATAAGTGAGAAAGATGAACACTGAAGGAGATTGAACTCGAAAAGTATGAATATAGTGCAATTTAGTCTAAGATGAGCATTTATGTGGGAGGACTTGACGATACAAGAAATTGTTTATAAGAATGTACAAACAAGATTTTTTAAAAGAGGATTGCTAAACAGAGGAGAGGGCCATTTGAAACTGGTTGGCATGCATGCGTAGGAAAATCAGCAGTGCTATTTTAAAACTTTTCCATCCAAATAATATTTAGTATACAGGAGAGAATGAGCAGCTAATATTGTTATAATTCTGCTTGAGATTGCCAAGGCAGGAAATGTGGAAAAACAGTGTCATAAAACAAAAACATCGATGAGATCATTATTGAAAGGGTTGAAATTGGATCTCAGGTTTCATGAGATTAGAGGGACTTGGTAAGAGGGCATTGGGTGAAGGAGAAAGTGGAAATAGGTATACTGAAGATGAGACGCTTGGAAGGTAGAAAGATATTAGCTTGCATTCAGAATTTGGATAGTCAAACTGTAAAGATCTGTATGTACATGGAGCTCTTCTAAGGGTTTATAAGTTTTTGGTCATGGCAAAAATAGATGAAGTCAAATGGAAAGAAGTTATAAAAAGGGAAATTTCAAGGAATTTGAAGGTTGGCCTGTACCCTGCTGGTTTTTTGATGCCTGTCACCCATTTCTTCCTCTTTTAGTAAAAGTAACCCAAATTTTCTCAAGAAACATTCCATGTATATTCTATGAACCTGTAATTCTTCAATCTCCTACCTATACTCATCTGCAACAGTGCATATGAAACCCACTTTGGTGAATGAAAGTAACATATGAGCTTGGTCACAATGGTAGAAGTAGATTATATCATAAAACTAGCCTAATTCTAGGACCCTTACAAAATATCTGTGCTAACTCAGCACTTAAAATGTAAGCTGGAAAGTCTTCTTAGGCATCAAAACACCACAAGAGGCTCATCTGCCTCAGAATGGAGCGAGTTTCAGGGAAAAGCACAGGAGAGATGAAGAAAATCAATCTAAAACTCAATGATTTATGAGCCCACAGGTACAGCTCTACAGATAAAGTATGCCTTAATACCTCTATACAGTTCATATCTGTTTAAATGGAGCTCCAATAGTTTGCAACCACAAAAAATTTCTAATTAGAAATTACTAGCAGTTATCCTCAGTATCCTGGGGAAAGAAGATAGAAAGAAAAATATAATAACAAAAGCTCAGCAGTAAACTATTGTAAATGTTTTAAGGTTATTTATTGTTCCTTTTTATCCCTGTTCATTTCACACAAATCTTAGCTGCTTTAATCAGGACATTAAATTAGATAGATCTAATTACATTCAATGTGATTTTTTTTTTCTGAGCTGATGTGACTAAATTAAAAGAAAAGCAGAAACCATAGACTTTGAAGTTCCTGGGAAAATACACAGAGATAGTAATAAATAAGGAGAACTTCTAATTTTTACAGCTTTCATTGTCTTTTGTGAAAATATGTGGTATTTAGAAAATAGTTCTTTATAGCATTGGGTCACCCTGAAAAAGGTTGGAAGTGTTATCACCCAAGTAAATAATATAATAAGTGCAACTAGAAAATAAATTAATTTTAGTGTAAAAATGGATGTTTTATTTCAGCGACTTGGATAGAAAAGCTACAATTATGGAGCTTTAAAGATGATAGCATAATGATACAGTTCTTTATCTGATTTACAGAGAATGCTGCCATTTGAAACAAAGGAAAAATAGTAAGTAGGACAGAACAAGCTCACATTAAATGACCACGATTCCCAGATCTTTTCTCTTTGATAAGAAGATATCATTTGGTTGAAAAAATGAAGGAAAAAAATTGGTGGACTTTATGGCATAGATGACTGCAAATGGAATACCTTTCACTTCTAATTGATTGACTGAAAAGGAAGCAATCTCCACAGAGACTGAAAATAGTCCTTGAGAGATGGCAGTTCAGCAGACAGACTGCAGGTGGAGGGTTGAGTCTCCATTTCTGACAGGTAAGAGGTATGACAGTAGAGTAAATTCACTGGTTTTAGTAGCTGATCTTAACTGTTACCAATGCTTCTTATTTTAAGACAGTACTTTTGAAAATTATTCAGTTTAAAGAATATCAACTTGCATATGACAATACATTGAGGCATGGACATTTTTTTAAAAAGATCTATTTATTTGAAAGTCAGAATTACAGAGAGAGAGAGAGAGAGAGAGAGAGAGAGAGAGGTCGTCCATCAACTGACTCACTCCCAAAGTGGCCACAACATCCGGGACTGGGCCAAGCCGAAGCTAGGAGCTAGAATCCCCATCTGGGTCTCCCACATGGGCGCAGGGGCCCAAGGATTTAGGCCATATTCTGCTGCCTTCCCAGGTGCACCTGCAGGGAGCTGGATCAAAAGTGCTATAGCTAGGACTTGAACTGGTGCCCACATGGGACATTCACATCATAGATGGCAGTGAAATTTATCAATCTAGCTCTTAAACTACTATTCACACTATTAAGTACCATCAACATCAAACATCATAGGATCTAGCTCCTTTTATATGATTAGTTCTAAAATCCTATGATTATGTTGTCACAAACAAATGTTTATTTGAAGCACTCATTCATTCTGCTTCTCTGATATAGGTTAAGTTTTAATAATGCAATAAAATAATAATAAGATAGAAATAAAGGCCTTCAGTTAACCACATTCTCTTTAAGCCATCCTTCTGTTCTTGTCTACCACCCTATATTTTCTGCAAGGTCTTCACTGACCTCACTGGCTACTTCTTGGTTTTTCACATTTCGTCTGACTTCTTTTGTTTAGCATAGTGTCTGTGTGTTGGGGTTCTGCAGAACTATGTTCACACCTTGACAATATCGGCAATGAGAGTCCTCCTAAATCATATACGCATTTTCCCCTCAGATTCCCCTCCATGGACACTCCAGTCTTTGATTTAAAGGGGACAACTCTTTCTTATTAAACATAAATGGGAATATGCTGTGTCTCTGTTTCAATCCTTTTCGTGGCTTTTTGTTTTAGGAAGAATATAATTAAACTTTTTTTTTTTGACAGGCTGTGGACAGTGAGAGAGAGACAGAGAGAAAGGTCTTTCTTTTTCTGTTGGTCCACCCCCCAATCGCTGCTGCCGCTGGCGCGCTGCAGCCTGTGCACCGCTCTGATCCAAAGCCAGGAGTCAGGTGCTTCTCCTGGTCTCCCATGTGGGTGCAGGGCCCAAGGGCTTGGGCCATCCTCCACTGCACTCCCAGTGCCACAGCAGAGAGCTGGACTGGAAGAGGACAGAATCCGGGACAGAATCTGGCGCCCCAACCGGGACTAGAACCCAGGGTGCTGGCGCTGCAGGTGGAGGATTAGCCTTTTGAGCTGTGGCGCCGGCCAGAAGAATATAATTAAAAACTCTTTGCAAGGCTTTGTCTTAAGTACTTCTTGTGCTAGATAAGCATCTGTCTTTCTTCTCTCTGTTCGGTGTACCTTAGTCCTGTTTTTTCCCCGATTTCTTGGGAATCCCTAATCTGTTGCTTCCAATTACGGCAATTTTTCCTATAACTCTTCAGAGGGGTGATTCTCTTTCTCTTCCTTTGGCCTCATTTTTACTGTAATGGCAACAAAGAAATTCTATCCTAAAGAGCTACTTAGTAGAAGTCGCCAAATATAATTCTAAGTGCTGACCCTTAGTATGTCTCCTCAAGGCTTCTACAGCTGTAGAGCCTAACAGTGAATTCCTTGCTAGCTCAAAAATGCATTTGCAATAGCAAATGTTCAAGTTGAATATTTCTTCCTGTTAATGATTGTTGCACATGTGTAACCCTGTGGTTGAAATGTTATGTTGTGGACATCTACTAGACCTAGTACCTTATATTTATGGTAAAAAAATGAAAGTCTTAAAACATGGACTCAGGGCTTCCATATAGCCATTGGGGTTATCTAATCTAATGCACTCTCTTTGTAAGTGAGAAAGAGAATTTATTGTGAGAGACCATCAGTAGCAAAACCAGGATTAAATACCTGTTCTCCTAACATGCAGGGAAATGCTGCTTATAACTGAGGAGCCAGTCTGACTAAACTGACAAATTTATTCTTGTAACAACATTGGTCAGAACATTTACACTGATCCAAAGCACTTCTACCATGCATATATGTGTTGATGCCTGGAACACAATAGATGCACAGTATGTATCTGTTATATTAATAAATGCTAATTACCTTACTTTCTCTAGTGCACAAAATATTTTAATCAGCATGTCTCTGGATAATAGGTAGAGAAGTACAAAGTACAGGAATTGAGAGTAGACGGGCTAATAAGAATTGATCTTCAAATGCAAGCATTTTCCAAAAAAATATTTCTCTAATGTTTGTTTCAAGTTATCTAGATAGTAGTACCCATGTAACCTAACCATCTGTACACTGGCAGTCACAGGAGTCTACCTTGTGATAATGATTACATTCAAGAAACTCTCTTTGCTCCATTTTAAGAGCTTATTTAAATATATCATGGGTAAATGGATGATATGCTAAAATTATTCTTCAGATTATACTTGTATTCGTTTCTAAATCTATAGCTCGATGTGCATTGTGATTATCAAGAGTAAATATATCAGGGCCGGCGCCTGGCTCACTTGGTTAATCCTCCGCCTGCGGTGCCAGCATCCCATATGGGCGCCGGGTTCTAGTCCCAGTTGCTCCCCCTCCAGTACAGCTCTCTGTTGTGGCCCAGAAAAGCAGTGAAGGATGGCCCAAGTCCTTGGGCCCCTGCACCCGTATGGGAGACCAGGAAGAAGCACCTGGCTCCTGGCTTCGGATCGGCATCGTGCCGGCTGTGGCGGCCATTTGGGGAGTGAACCAACAGAAGGAAGACCTTTCTCTCTGTATCTCTCCCTCACTGTCTAACTCTACCTGTCTACCTGTCAAATAAATACAAAAAAGTATTTGAAAAAAAAGAGTAAATATATCAAAAAGATTATCCCCTCTTTAAACAAGTTCATCTATTTGAAAGGCAGAGAGAGAGAGTTTACATCTATTGATTCACTCCCCACATGACTACAACAAGCAGGGCCAGGCCAAACTGAATGCAAGAATGAGGGGTTCTGTCATCTAGGTCTCCCACATGGGTGGCAGGGACCTAAGTACTTGGGCTATCATCCACTGCCTTCCCAGGCACATTAGAAGGAACTTAGATAAAAAGTGGAGCACCTGGAACTCAAACCTGCACTGTGTTATGGGATGCCAGTATGACAAGCTTTGGCATAACCTACTATGCCACAGCGCCTCCTCCGAGATTAGCTTCTGTTGTTCAATATTAAAGTACTTGTATTTTCATTTAAATTTGAAATATGTTGGTGGGTATGCTCTTTCAAAACTCTGCATCGGCACATTTTCAAGTTCTCAGAAGCAGTTTCTTGCTTTTCTATTGCCTTACGAGTGATTAAATATAGTGGTGATAAAGGAATAAAGGTTTTGAGACTCTTTGGGGAATTGAAAGAACACCTAGTCATTTCTGTAAATGTTAGCATCTGTTTAAATTCAAAGGGAAAATAACAGATATAAAGAATTTGCTAATATAGAGAGAGTTCACTTGGCATTATTTCAAAAGGAGTCAGCCCACAATGAGAACAATTCTCTTTTTTAAAACTTGGCAGAGTGCTGAAAAATCATTCCTTCGAAAATGAATATGGAGCCTTTTTTCTATAAAATGTGCTAAGTTCAAAATAAGCTTGGCCAAATTTCCCAAGAAAGGCAACTGTCTTCAATGTATGTAGTATTTTCTACATCAGACTGAAGTCCTGGTGTCAAACATAGTGAACCATATCCTGTGGGTATTTATCTGCCACTTAAGCTTGTGTTTCAAATCTTTTTTTTTTTTTTTTTTTTTTTTTGGACAGGCAGAGTGGACAGTGAGAGAGAGAGACGGAGAGAGAAAGACAGAGAGAAAGGTCTTCCTTTTTTTTTCCGTTGGTTCACCCTCCAATGGCCGCTGCGGCCGGCACACTGCGCTGATCCGAAGCCAGGAGCCAGGTGCTTCCTACTGGTCTCCCATGCGGGTGCAGGGCCCAAGAACGTGGGCCATCTTCCACTGCACTCCCGGGCCACAGCAGAGAGCTGGACAGGAAAAGGAGCGACCAGGACAGAATCCGGTGCCCAGACCAGGACTAGAACCTGGGGTGCTGGCGCCGCAGGTGGAGGATTAGCCTATTGAGCCATGGCACCGGCAGTGTCAAATCTTATCAAATATTCTTTTGGGACATGTCAAAGAAGACACTCCAAACCTAGAATCTACTGGCTGTGTATCTGTTCACATATGCAACCATCCACATCCTCCTGGCGCTACTTAAGCTTAAATTCTCTTTCTTCAATCTAACTTCACCTCCCCCGACATCATTTTTCCTTAGGTGAGCACCTGTCAAAGTTCATCATTTTTTTGCTTTTATAATTTTTGTTTTAAACTATTTAAGATAATACAGAAATGTATAAAGGAGAATTCAATGAACACACATATATACAATTTTTAACATTTTACCACATTTAGTTTCATGTAAATATTCTACACACATAGAGACTATTTTTCTTGAAAGATATCCATCTTTCTAATACCCTTATTAGTATCACATAATGTGGAATTCATGACAGATTATTAAGTGAGGAGAGAAGAATCCATTATTATGTTAGGGATAAAATTCAATTAAGACAACATTTATAAATACCTATATACCAAAGATGAACCTCACATATGAGAGGAAAATATATGTAATTTGTCTTTCTGAGTCTGGCCTATTTCATTAAGCACAATGACCCCTAGTTTCATCCACTTTGGTACTAATGTCAATATCTTATACTTTTTTTTTTTTTTTTTTTTACAGGCAGAGTGGACAGTGAGAGAGAGAGAGGCAGAGAGAAAGGTATTCCTTTGCCGTTGGTTCATCCTCCAATGGCCGCCGCGGCTGGCACACTGTGGCCAGTGCACCGCACTGATCCAAAGGCAGGAGCCAGGTGCTTCTCCTGGTCTCCCATGGGGTGCAGGGCCCACTGGGCCACAGCAGAGAGCTGGCCTGGAAGAGGGGCAACCGGGACAGAATCCGGCGCCCCGACTGGGACTAGAACCTGGTGTGCACTCGGCGCTTCTAGGCGGAGGATTAGCCTATTGAGCTGCAGTGCCGGCCGATATCTTATTCTTTATTCTAGTTGAGTAATATTCCATGATTTATATACATTTCCTATATATAGCCATCAGTTGATTAGCTGATATGTAGATTCCATATCTTTGCTACTTTCAGTAGTGCTGCAGTGAGTGTGTAGATATTTATTTAATGTTCTGATCTTTTCCTTTGGATATATTTCTAGAAGTCAATAGCTGGGCTATATGGTAGATCTGCTTTAGTTTAGATTTCTTGAGATTTATTTAGCAAACATACAGAGGGAGGGAGGAAAAAAGGGAGGGAGGGAGAGACAGAGAAAGGGAGAAGAGAAAGAGAGAGGGAGAGAGAGAGGGGAGAGAGAAGGAGAGGGGAGAGAGAGAGGGAGACAGAGAGATGGAGAGAATCTTTGATCCATTGGTTTCCTTCTCAAATGGCTATAAAGCCAAGAGCCAGGAACTTCCTCCAGGTCTCCACATGAGTGGCCTCAAGCTTTGGGTCAATGTTGAGCTTTATGCATGCCTTCTGCCTCCTGGTAACTCATTACTTTTTGGACATTTGCCTCACAGTACAGTTCCTTACTGCTCTCTTAAGAACACTCTTCAACAGCTTTAGTAGATTTAGTTTCATATTTTCTACATGTATTTTTCTTCCCAGTACATCACAGCAAGCAGTCATTTTTGTCCACAGATTCACTTAGAATTTACATCTATTGCCTTCTCAGGCACATTTGCTTGAAGCTGGATTGTAAGCAAAGCAGCTGGTGCTCAAGTTGGCACTCTGATATGAGGTGCTGGCTAAGCAAGTGACAGCATAACTCACTGGGCTACAACATGGGCCCTTATTTTTATTTCCTGAGGAATCTACATGCTGTTTTTCATAATGGCTGTATTAAATTGCATTCCCACCAATAGTGTATGAATGTTCTTTTTTTCCACGTTCTACCAGCATTTTATATTTTTTGAGTTTTGGATAGATAATTATCATTCAAACTGGAGTGAGATGACTTATTGCTGTGGTTTTTATTTGCATTTCCCAGATGGATACTGGGCTGAGCATTGTTTCACTTGTTGTTGTCCATTGTGTTGCTTCTACATCTATTCTCAGACTTCGAGTCTATGTTGAGCTGCACGCTTGCCTTCTTATGCTTCCTGGGAAAACTCATTAATTTCTTGGAATTTTCCTCACAGAGCAGTCCCTTAATTGTCTCTTAAGAACACTCTTCAACAGCTTTAGTAGATTTAGTTTCTATCTTCTACTTGCATTTTTCTCCCCAGTGCATCACAGCAAACAATTATTTTGTACTTACTCATTTAGCATTCTACATAAAGTCCTTTACTCCTCACCTTTATATGATGTGTAACTGGTGAAAACTTGTCAAAGTCAAGATTTTCAGTGACTGCGTAGTAGGAAGAGCAAAGCATTGACACTCAGAACCCCAAAGAGGCTTCCTGCTAACTTACAGCATACTTGTGGTCTAAGCAGAGTTTAGCCTAATGAGGTTATTCCCAGGCATAGTTATTAAAATATTTGAAAAGTCTTTCTACCAGCTTCAATGACTCCATTCTGGTTGTAATCAAAACCATCATTTACATTTCCAACAGCCATCTCTTCAGCAAACAGTTAAAATTATGTCACAGCTTCACTTAATGTCCTTAATGAATAGTCTTTCTCCAAATTTTTCCAACATGGCTCTTGTAAAACATTTTAAATGCATATAACAATGCAGAACGTTCCTATGATTCACATTTCTCATTATTTCCAATGACCCAAGCAAAGGATGCTCTTTGAAGTCCTGAGCCTTGTGATCCTTCCATGTGCCACACCTTCTACCCACAACCACGCAGACTTTCTGACCATCCCAATCTTTTGCAACTTGCTAACACCTTCTCCTTGTTCAGGTACAATTTAACCAACCCTACCATGGTTTTGTGGAGTTTCCTTGTGCACTCTGCAAGCTCAACCTTAACATAAGCTGCCTTATTCAGTAATTAAATGCACATTGCATACAGTAGACACTCTAAAAATCATTGAGGGATAATGAATATTGAGCAATTTCTGTTTGTCTAGCTCTGGGAAACCTGGATTTTCTTTAGGTAAAAATTTAAAGTTCACTTATGTTTTAAGGGTATTCAAGGTTACTGATTTAAGTATATCCCTAGCCTACATATTAGCAAATATAAAGATTTTATCCATATTAGTATTAGCCCCTCCCTGACGATTTTTTGAGCACTCTATTGAATATACATTGTATTTGGAACAGTGTGAACTGCTTAAAATGACTAATTTCTAAAGAGATGATAATTTTCCTTACTTATTGGAGAAATCTGCCTAAAATATTGTACTTATTCAAATGAGCAATTGATATTTGTATTTTTTGTCAAAGCATAATTTGCCGATTTCCCAGTGTTAAATCGTTATTGTCATCAATTAAATCATTTGATATTTTATAATTCTGTTTGGTAACCCTTACATTTAGCTTCACTTTATATTTGAAACAGTTAATCAGATTTATTTTCCTGATAGCCATGAAGTGTTTTCTCCTTGAAATTGGAATCTGTGTTTGTTCTTCCTTAAATGACCATCATTTGAGTCAGCATATGGTGCTGAGTAATTGCTCAATAAATACTGAGTCAAAGATTAGAAATAGGGGGCTGATATTGTTGCAATGTAGGTTAAGCCACAGACTACAGTGCAGGCATCTCACATTGGCTCCAGTGACATCCCTGCTGCTGAACTTCTGATCCAATCCCTAATAATGGCCTGGGAAACCAGCCAAAGGTGACCCAAGTGTTTGGGCTCCTGCACTCACGTGGGAAACCTGGAAGAAGTTCCTGGCTCCTGGCTTCGGCCTGATCCAGTTCTGGCTGATGTGGCCATCTGGGGAGTGGACAAATAAATGGAAATCTCTTTTTCTGTAACTCTGACTTTCAAATAAATAAATCTTAAAAAATATTAGAAATACAGCCCAGAATTTACAACTCAAAAGTTCTGTTTGTTTTTGCTTTCAGAGTCTATTTCAACCTCATCACAATCTTGACAAAAACTTGAAGACTTATCTAACTTTGTGAAAAAAATCACAGCACTCAACACAAAATTTGGACTTATACAAAAATATGTTTTCCAATACTGGCATCTCCCAAAGTAACTCTCCGTAAAGCTATCATCTAGAACAAGTTTTTAGGTACAGATTTTGATATGATGATTTTTGTGGAGAAAACTTCTGAGATGTTTTCTATAAATTGACACATGTTGGAGCATGCCAACAGCTGCCCACCTAGAAAGACAGCAGATGAAGTCCAAATACTTGAGTCCCTGCCACCTATGTGGCAGACCCAAAAGGAGTACCGGATTCCTGGCTTCATCCTGGCCCTGTTGCTGTGGATACAAGATATCTCTCCTTCCTCCTATCTCTCCCTCCCTCTCCGTGTTTCCCTATCTGTCATTTTGCTTTGCAAATGAATAAATGAATCTTATTTAAAAAAAAAACTAACATGTGTACAGGAGTAAAGGAAACAAGACTGAGCATAGAAAAACATGATCTGCATTGGATTTGCAACAAAAACCTCCTTAAGGTAGAGACCATAGGAGCTAGATATACCCTCAAAGTTGCCCCAGCCAAGGCAGGGGCATCAAGCAATCTTACTCACTGTTGGACCAGTCATTGTTTACTAGGGGGAGTGGGCATAAACTTGGGCAAAGAATCTTCCCTCTGAAAACAATTCCTTGAAAAACGAACTAGCTGTGAGCCATTAGCAGCTAGTCAGCTGAGGGAATCTGCTCCCCTATCCGTAGGAGAAGATCTGAGTAGAAGACTACGGTATACTCTTTACTTATATATTACATGCAAATTAAATATAATTTTAAAATATCACACTTTTAATTGACAAAGTGAACCCAATCCAGAATTTCCTGGTTTAAATTGTAATTCTCAATTTACATTTCAATTTATATTCATTAATATTCTATTCCATTGCTAAAAATATAAGTGACATAAAAACAGGAATTTAGGGAGCTGGCATTGTGGCACTGTAGATTAAGCAACCATTTGCAGTGCTAGCATCCCCTATCAGAGGATTGTTTCAAGCCCCAGGTGCTCTGCTTCCAATTCAGGTCTTTGCTAATACTCCTGAAGGGCAACAGAAGATGGTCAAAGTGCTTGGGCAACTGCCCCCAAGGCGGTTGACATTGATGGGTTTCCTGGATTCTGAATTCAACCTGGTCCAGGCCTGGGTATTGCAGACATTTGGGGAGTGAACAGCAATTGAATGAAATTATGTTCTGTCTCTTCTTTCACTGTCCTGTTTTTCAGATGAATAAATAGACTTAAAAAAAAAAAACACGGGAATTTCAAATTTTGTTCACATTTGCATCAATAGCACCTGTAAAGAAAGGAGAGCAGAACAGAAGGGAGGCAAGATATGAACTCACAGCTAAAAGAAATTTATTCATGAGGAAATACATCATAGAAGTGGCCAACTGCTGGCATGCACACCAACAAAACCTGTGGCAGAGAGCACAGTCCTCCAGCAGGTTTGTCCTTATATAACTTAGGGTGGGCTAAGAGTCCAGGGTGGGGACAATCATCAAAGTTGCATTTCTTCTTACAGGTTTTTCAGGTTTTGGAGGGCTTACAAACATAAAATAATGCAGAGGGTGGAGTGGGGAAAAAGCCCAGGGTGTGAAATTGAACTGGTCTCTAAGAAGAATGCAGGGGTATGGGAGTCCATCAGGGAATTTGAGTTACTTTCAGGCAAGGAGCTAAGATGGCTGAGGCTTCTGTCCTTGTTCCATCAGCACCTAGAAAGTTGTCTAGCAGTAGACATTCAATACAGTTTGGTATATAAATAGATTGAAGGAGTATGGAACACTTCTGTAAGCCCTAAACCGCTTCAAACTTCTTGACATGGTTTTGATAATTGCTCTCATAGTCCTAACAAGGATTTTTGAAATCTAAATTGGCTCTGAATTCATCATGACAATCTCGTATTGTGTTGACCATCAAGAATTAACTCTTCTAAATCTGAACATTATTCATTATTATTGCTTTTTTCTTTTATTTCTATTATGTGCTGTGACTTTTACTAGATATAGCAATGAAAATATTAAATGTGATTTGTGCAGAAGTAATACTCTGAGAGTTTCATGCAGTATATGCATGCAGTATTATATGCCCATTGGGTATCTCAGGAAAATTATGCATAACTGATACACAAGAAACCTTGCTCATTCTGAGAGGCCAAGTTCATCTATTCAATTAAAGAGTCTGGAAATGTACAAAGCTAATAATGTACTGAATTGGTTTGTTTTTAACAATCATATAAGACTTACTAAATTTCAGTTCTAGGGGAGCAGTTTGGTAATATCCCAGTGAAGGGGATACAGGAGAGCTTGCTTACTTTCTGGCCTTCTCTGTTAGTTTTTTCAAGATAAATGAATTTCAGAATACACATATCTGAAAGCAAGATCACCACAAACAAGGCTTCAGTCCGTCTCAGGCAGCTCAGTGAAATGTCTGTTCAGGTTTTAAAGAAGAGGTCCCATTCAACTCCATACAAAAGAGAGTGGAGTTTCACCAACTACTGTTTCCAAAAGGCTAGTTCTCATTGCCAGTAACAGGTGTTTCCGAGAAGGATGAAACTACACACAGGCAAATGATAAGGCAAGCAAAACTGTTCTGTATCCCTGAAGAGCTGTTCTTGTTTGTAAAGCTAACCTGTAAGAGAACTCTATTTGTGCTTTTCATTAGAGGTGGATCTCATATGAGGATAGTTCAAAAAGTACATGGAGGCCGGCACCATGGCTCAATAGGCTAATCCTCCGCCTGCAGCGCTGGCACCCTGGGTTCTAGTCCCAGCTGGGGCGCCGGTTCTGTCCCGGTTGCTCCTCTTCCAGTCCAGCTCTCTGCTGTGGCCCGGGGAAGGCAGTGGAGGATGGTCCAAGTGCTTGGGCCCTGCACCCGTATTGGAGACCAGGAGAAACACCTGGCTCCTGGCTTTGGATAAGCACGGTGCGCCGGCTGCAGTGTGCTGGCCAAACCAACGGAAAAAAGGAAGACCTTTCTCTCTATCTCTCTCTCTCACTATCCACTTTGCCTGTCAAAAAAAAAGTACATGGAAAATGAATTTAAAAGATAAAGTCAATTCTGTGCAAATTTTTTTAATTCAATGCATAGTTTTTTCCATAATATATATTTTCTTTGAGCTTTTTGAAAACCCCATATACAGATTATAATTGGAGAAAAAAATTCTTTAAAGGTTTATACATATGTGTCATTTTCTTTAGTTTGTGCCAATTGTAGGAATGCATGGGCTTTCTTGTCTGAAATTATAAGAGTCACTCTATTAGAGTCTACAATTTTAAAAACTTTCAGTGATATATGCAAATTAACAACGGACACTTTCTCAAGAAAAGCCCTGTCCTTTGGTGTATCTCCCATGCCATTTACCTCACCTCCAAGTTGTCAAGCATTACATATTGACATTGCTGTCACTCAGATCATCGTCTCATAAGAACTGGTAGACGCAAGTTGGCTATTTGTTGTACATTTCTTTTTGCAAATGATTCTATACTCTAGGTTTACATTCGTATGGGTTCTTCTCTCAAATGCATCCCTTTTATTTTCACTCTCCATAGACATTCAATGAACTCTCTCTCAAATCCCTTCCAAATGCAGTTTCATCAAGTATCTGAAGATCATCTTGAAGGTGACCTTGAATTTAAAACTCTTCCTTATTCTAGATTGAATCATATGGAAGTGTGCACATTGTAAGTCAAATGTTGTTGAATGCTAGCAATATTTTACATTTTTTATTTATAGATGACTAAGTTGAGACCTAAATAATTTAAATAATTTATTCACAGGGAAATTTGTGGTAAACCAGGTGTGTAGACGAAACATCAGATACTCATTGTTCCACACACTCATTATTATCATCTTCCTGACTACTTGTTGCTGTCCTCACTACCAAAGTTGGAATGGTAGCTAGGGAGTTTCCTACCCCATCCACTCAAAACACTTATTCTGATTCAAAATGTAATGATGCAATGCAGACTTCTTAATATTTTAGTACTGCAGAGGACACAGAAAAAGTACCTCTGAGTCCCTTAGTCCCAGTGGACAGGGAAATGATGAGCTGTTATTTCCTAGTACTTCCCCCTTCAAATATCATCCTCCAGGGGTAAATTTCAAAAACGTGGATTCTGACGGCTGCCTTTGCATCTTCCACAGTATAGTGTTTCATAAAGATTTGTTGAGTTGAATATAATGGAATTGAGTGAAACTTGAAACCCCCAGTTCCTATGGATTTTTGTCAAACACATGCTCTTTAGTTATATTTCTCTGTTCTCAAGGTCTCAGATTTCCATCCTCAGTGTTCCTGTATGTTATTTCACTGATGCCACAAATTTAGTGCTAAAACTATTTTTGGTTCATGAAGTCACAGTTTAAAATTATAATTTAAAAAAATTTGAAGTTTACCTAACTTTAAGTGTTGCTTTTTCTGTAATAAAATTTATTAAAATAAAAGTATGCTAAAGGAATTGATTTTATCCCTGACTAGACATTTGGAAATCCTATTCTCTGATTATAAGAAAGGTCATTAGACTGTTGGTTCTTCTCATTCAAATCCATTGTTTCCAGTGAATTCAAATAAAATCACTGAAATAACCATCAACTTGAATATGCAAGTCTAAACTAGTTTCTATCAGTTAGTAAACTGAATTCCCCAATCGATTTCTATATATGTTGAAAAGCAATCATTTTGCTAACTCAATTAATATTGAATAGTTCTCAATGAAAAATCAGTCTCAGGCATTTAGCTCCATTTGATTGTAAAGTTTTTGTGTGTTTTTCTAATAGTTTCATTTTGTGTATAGAAGCAGCTTCTATACCATACTACAAAATACTTGCACTTAATCTTTTAAAGTCTCTCAAATAGCATCCATTAAAAGATCAATATTTTTAAGGATCAATTTTTAACTTTTTAATTGCAATTGTTAACTGCCTTCATACATACTAATCTCTATGATAACTGTGCACCTGAAATGCTAACCTATTCAATATGTTCTATGTACTAGATAATTAGGATAATTCCCCCAAAGCAATGATATTAACTGCGGTTGACAGCACGGGACTAATGAGAGAGCAGATATGAAAACGGAGAGAAAATTGTGTGAGAAAATCTTTTACTGTGAAGATCAACAATAGAAATATAAAGTATAACTTCTTGACCTAACCCAAAACAGGTGATAGGAAAAACATTATGCATCTAACTGGAGGCATTATTGATTGAAAGCATATCTGAAAATAATCATCTAAATTCATGTGTGCATTAAATAACTGTTCGCCAGTATTCAATTCTGCAAATTGAAAACTACAAACATCTGTGGCTCCCTTGAGTTTTCTTTCCTTCAACACTTTCAGTAAATTTAGTGACACAAGTGAAACCTTGTGGCAGTCACAAAAATACATAGCTTAGAGAGGAACTTTGGATATTTTATGTTTCTTTCAAGATGTGTCAAACATTGCAACACATACAAAAACAAATACCTGGTGAATGCATCCATCAATCGATAACAGTTTGCAGTTTGATGGTGATATTTTTATTTATTCAACTTTTCTCTTTCTTTTCCTGTTCTCTTTTTTCAAACAGGGTCAAACGCCGTCCTTCTGATCTGCTACAATCAGGTGCTCTCTGTTGAGCTGTCCCTTTGTTCTTCAGGAGGGGATGCATTCACCACACTGATGCATGGCTTTTGATGATCTGAAAAATGTGGGTGTTCCTCAAGGGCTACTGATCTAGATGCCTTCATTGCTAGAAATAGATCAAGGGAGGCTTTCTCCCAAAATCTAGAGTCATAGCACAAAGGAAACCAAGAAGATTAAAAGTCTTACTACTAAATTATGCACTCACCACTAAGCAAAATCTGTACCATTCTGTATTTTTTACCAGAATTACCAGAGAAAGTAGCAATATTAACATGCTATATTTGATAGATTATTCTCCCAAAAACTAGTAAATTGTCCCTAATAAATTAAATGATGAAAAATGTCTATCAAAATCAGCAATACATTTCACAGTTAACTTTCATTTACTAAGACATTTGTGCCTATTAATGTATCAGGATTTTAGACAAAAAAATTAAAAATACTCATCTGTTTGAACTGTCATTTCATCAACTTAAGAAGGGATGTAAAAATGACACAATTGAACTTTCATAAATATAAGGGAATTACACTCATATTTATATACACGTCTTTTATATATACATTATATTTATCATGTATAAAAATAAACATCATATATGCATTGCATATGTGTATATAAATTACATATTTAATTATGTAAATTTAGTAACAACTTGCTTTGGCTAAATTGTATAGTACACAGTTTGCAGAAACCAGTTTTATTTATTATGATAATGATAGTGATGTCAAAAATGAAATTCTCCCATGAGCCAACACCATAAATTAATGTTACTTTCAAAAAAAGGGATAGGGAAATTGACCTGTAATACTTTAATTTTTACAAAATGTTATTACCAATAGTCCAGTCTTAAGAAGAATGCATTCTACCAAAAAACATGAGCCCAGTGGCTTTTTTTTTTTATTCTTGCAGCCATTCTCAATTTCTCCGGTATCCAGTTACTTATTTTTGCCATATGCAGAACTGAGATAAAATTACTCAACATTTTACCTAGGGGGCAAAAGTCATTCTCTCTGTCTTGTTCTTCTGAGCACTGCAACTCCACTCAGCTCCTCTATTGATATTCCAGTATCTGTAAAGTGAAGAACATAAAATTTTATACCAAAAATTAATCAGGAAACTGTAAAAATAGATGATTAAAAAAACGATATTTGGGAGAAATGTAAAGGTAAACACAAATCCTGATCATTAACAGTCAAAGTTATTGTAGGAGTTTGAAGAATTGGGAATTATTTGGTGGATCATGGATCAAGTCACCTTCCAGATGTAGAAGCTGTTGCAAATTAACTGAAGGGAAGCCAGAAGTTGAAGAGGAGACAGAAACATCACAAAGAGCTTTACAGCTTAATATTTATAGTTTTTTTAGGCAGGGTGAGATTAGTCAAACTTGTCTAAATTGGATTCAAAGTGATACCATGTGGGTTGGATTCTGGATCAATGAAGATTTAACACTGCTACACTAAAAAAATTGTCTTTAAAATAAGCTACGTACTGCCATTTTATGTGCTGTTGAAATTTATACAATGTGAAGGCATGCTTTGAAAGAGTAAGGTTAATGGTGAAATTAAAAGATCCTAAAAATCAATTAACTGGTCAAATTGTGTATTCTTTGAAAATGTTATATTCAAATAATTATCTATTATTGGCAGAAAAACTCAAGAAAGGAAAGACTTTCAAGCTAAATTTTCATATATTTAAGAAATTGATCTTTGACTTATAATGTTCACATTGTCATATTCTTTGGATTTAACTATGCTATAAACTCAATCTGCTCTCATGGTTTTTCACACACAAATTAAGGACACAGTCTTATCTAAAGTTAACAATTGAATTGAGCACAGTCAAAATATGCATTGAAGAACAAGTGTTGTGTATTTTAAAGGTAGTTTTAAAGTCTATTTTGCTGTATATTATATATACATACAAGTATACATTCATATAGCTGTAATAAAACCACTTATAATGACCAAATTCAAGTGACTACTATTCTGATAAATATAGTGTTCAAATATTATTTTTGTGGGGAGCAAACTGGACTAGACTGAGTTACTGGAATTAAGACTTATTCTATGCATCTGCTCTCCCACAATATGGCGCTGGGAGAGAAGTAAACAGCTTCCGCACAGCTGCCTCCAGTTCAACCAATAAACTGTAGGACTTGCTCCTGATTGGAGAGCAGCGTACTCGGCGTGTGGGCAGCCGAGTTAGGATTGGCGGAGGAGGACTATAAAGGAGGAGAGAGACGGCATGCACCAGGAACATCTATGGGGAACATCTAAGGGGAACACCTGTGCAGCCCCCGAGAAAGCCGGCCGGCGGTGTGCCGCTCCCCTGCGGAAGTGGGGAATGTGGCCAGGGGGAACTGCCCTTCCACGGAGGTGGAAGGGATAGTAGCCAACCCGGGAAGAACCAGCAGCAAACCCGGGGAGGGCCGAGCAGACGAAAGAACAGCGCAGGGTCCTGTGTCGTTCCTCCACGAAGAAGGGGAGCGACAATTTTGTCTCATGAGTGTTTTGTTTTGATCATGCAGTGTCTTGTTACTCAAAACCAACTTTGCTAACAAAGCCTAAACACAATAGTGGTTGAAATATATTTACAAGAAAAAACAAAACTGCACTATAAGTGAGATATGAAGAATTTGAAGTTCTTAAGCAAATGAATACACATGAATTTATTTCAGTCCAGAGTGTTTTGTTATACCTGAAAGTCAGGTTAACTTCATGACATTTTAGAAACCATTTGATTTGAATGTTTCATGAACTTGCGTTGGGTATACACTTTAATATCAAAGCTGAATGACATTTATCACACTGAATATTTTACACCCATTGAAAATAAAATAAAACAACACACAATAACAACAAATATTCAGCTGGAAGTAGGCTATATATTAGTTAAACTAATCATTAAGTAACACTTGACCAGAACGTAGCATCACAAAAAGGCTCTGAAACGGGAGAAATCACTGGCCCCTCTCTCTCCAGGAGAGCCTGGCTGCATAACTACTTGGAGTCTCTTTAGGAAGAGAAAACTCTTAAGAAAAATCAAGCTATGAATTTAACACAAATTGTCCAATGAAGATATTAAAAAACTGTTAAACTGCAAAATTTAGTTAGATTTCTAAGGCAAAACTGTAAAAATTCATTTTCCTTTGAGAAATATTTGGCTTTTATGTTCCTGAAATTTCTTATAAATGAGCTGTAAATAATCATAGGATATGATGATATGAAGATAAAAAAGACTATTAAATAGCATAGTAATGTGTAAATCCAAAAGGTTGGGGCAGGCACTGTGGCATAGAGGGTAAAGTTACCACCTGCAGTGCCAGCATCCTTTATGGGTGCCAGTTCAAGTCCTGGCTGCTCCACTTTCGATCCAGCTCTCTTCTATGGCCTGGGAAAGCAGTAGAAGTGGCCCAAGTCCTTGGGCTCCTGCACTGGTCTCGGAGACTATAAAGAAGTACCTGGCTCCTGGCTTTGGATTGGCCCAGTTTGGGCTGTTGCAGTCATTTGGGGAATGAACCAGGGGATGGAAGACCTCTTTCTCTCTCTCATTCTCTGTCTCTGCCTCTCTGTAACTCAATCTTTCAAAAAATAAATACATCTTTAAAAATAAACAGATAAATCCAAAAGGTTGAATCAAAATTGCATTTCACTAGGATGCAACTCATACAAATATGTAAAATAGTAACCAAAATGTTGGAAATGATGTGAAATATGATTTTTACTTTCCCCTTCTCCTCCTCCTCTTTCTGCCACTTGTTATTTGCCAACTTCCCTTGAAGTTTATGTTCTTTGGGTAGAATTATTATTGTTCCATATATTCAGTTACAATATTAATCCTTTTTAGAATACTTTAATGTTTCACCATATCCTTTCTGGTACAGTGTGTTACATTTCTCTTCTCTCTGTTCTTCATTGGATATTTTTTTTCCTAGAACATGTTAACTTTCTCTTTCTACCTCAGTGGTTCTAAGTGGGAGCTGCCTGGTGGAGTTAACTGAAGACTTTAAAACCATCTATTCATGGGCTGCAGAATTTATTCTACGATTTCATTATTTGGAGAAAGGTCTTTGTAAGTTCACCAATTGATTCCAGTGTTAGGCAGAGTACCTGACTATCTCAAGATAGTCCCAGAACAAATGCCATATTTAGGTTGTTGCCTTCCACCATAACAACTTAAGAAGAAAAATAATTTTATTTCTTTCCAGTCATTAGCACTTATACACCAACCTACTCATATAGTTCTCAACACACACTATTTCAGTTATCTATGGGCATAATGTTGTCTTGTTTTTCTCACTTTCTTATCAAATTCTTATATTCAGAGATTGTTTTTTATTTCTTTTCTCTATGCCTCATATAATTTAGATATTAAGTAAAATTTTGTTATTTTAATATAAATTAACTCTAACTAAATATCTTTTTACAAAAATATTTATACTTGTTCTAGACTCTTCAAATTTGATTCATCATGAGTTATCAAACAAACCAGATATACACTCTTAAATACATCTGCACTCTAAATACATAGAGATGTAAGTATATTCATATTTATGTGCACATAAAATAATTAATAATTTTAATTATGTATAAATAAGAAACAACTCCAAACTGAAGTATCCATCCACTTTATAGAATAAAACAGAACAAAAGTGGTACAGCATATCCTAATCTTTCTAATAGTACACATGTGGTTTGTTTTTCTCTGAATTTCTCATGCTATGAATATTGTTTAGGTCAAAACAGACACTTGATCACGTTTCATGAATTGAAAGAATGAAATAGGGGGTCAGCGTGTGGCACAGCAGTTTAAAGCCCCAGCCTGCAGCTTAGACATCCCATATAAGCCCTGGTTCAAGTCTCAGCTATTCCACTTCCAATCCAGCTCTCTTTTAATTTGCCTGAGAAAGCAGTAGATAATGGCCCAAGTCCTTGAGCCCCTGCACCCACATAGAAGATCCAGGAAGCTCCTGGATCCAGGCTTCAGATCAGCTCAGCTCCAGCTATTATGGCCATTTTGGGTGTGTACCAGTGGGAGGAAGACCTTTCTCTGTCTCTGTCTCTCTCTCTGTAACTCTGTTTTTCAAATAAATAAAATAAATCTTTATAAAAATAATTAAAAAAGAGCCCATTTTTATATCTCTTAAGATATGATCATACATATGTAAAATATGATCATGGATTCAAAGAAGAGGAAAACTTAAAGTCTTGTAAGAATTAGAAATTCATGAGGCCAGTGTTACAGCATAGCTGGTAAAGCCCTTGCTTGAGATTCCAACATTCCATATAGGTACCAGTTCATATCCTGGCCTCTCCACTTCCGATCTAGCTCCCTGCTAATGGCCTAGGAAATCAGGAGAATATGGACTAAGGAATTGGGCCCCTGCTACACACATGGGATACCTGGAAGAAGCTCCTGGCTCCTGGATTCAGCTTGGCCCCAGTGCTAGCCATTTCAGGAAACCAGAATATGGACAATCTTTCCTCCCACCCACCACCATGTATGTGTGTGTGTGTATCTGTGTGTGTGAATGAGTCTGTCCCTCTCTCTCTGTAATTCAGATAACAAGAATACATCTTTAAAATAAAAAAAAAAAATAAGGGCTCATAAGACAAAACAAGCATTATAGAGTATAACCATCTACTTCCTGAATAGCAATCTGAGGAGTCATTTTTGTTGAATAGCTTAGGTGTAGACTTTTTGGTTAGACTATTTGAACATTGTACTGCATTTTTCTTCTCAGGGTGATAAATTGTAAGAGAACAAGTATGATTTGTAGGAGAATATCCACCCCCCCCCCCCAAAATAAGATAAAAACAGCTTCAACCTATAATGTGTGCCACACATTTTGTTGAAGTGGCTTTTTTCCTGGAGTAGAATAAGTTTTCTACCATGCTTATTCTGAGTTGTTGCTATGGTAACTATGTATGTCTTATAAAACTGTAAACAATTGTATAAACTGGTCAAATAGACCACACGTTTATAGCTGTGCTAGCTCAGTTCAAATGTATACACAAACCATTTTTAATATTATCTTTACAAAGAAATATTTATTCACGTCAGATGGATGTTCAGAACCTTCTTCCAAAAGATGATGGCCATTTGTGTGTGGGTACATGGTGTGTAATTGGGGGAAAGTGACTTTTCTTTCCATTTTCCAAAACATAAAATGAGGTGATTATAATACAGACAACTAGAATCCACGGTTCATCCATATAATTATTATGAGTAGTCTGAAAACATGCCAAAAGCTTTTCTAAGAATTAGGCCCTCAGGTATAAAGATTAACATGGTTAAATTGACTGCTGGCGATTTGAACAATCTCTAAAGGCTCTGCATAAAATCCATTGACAATGAAAATTTTCATTTAAAAAATGTGCTGCCATGGGCAATCCATGCTAACCAATTTATAGTCTCTATTTTTATAGGAGTTTGCAAGAAAATGGGTTTAAAACAACCAAACAAAACTGCCTGAATTTGTTATAGATTACTACACGATGATTTTGCCAACATAAAAAAACACAGACATTACAGGAAGTCAGAGGGCATGCATCTACTGCCAGCATCTAGGGTTTGAATTGGTGGGTGATGCCTTTGTGGTGTCGTATTTGCAGCACCTCTGAAGGAGATAGTGGAATGTAAGACTAAGGTTCTTACGTAAGTATATTTATTTCAAAGAAAATTTTAACTTAAAAGGCCCTTATAATAGTTAAAGGTTAATTGTTCAATATCACAGTCACCGAAACATTTGTATTTTACACAGCATAGATTGCAATTATATTTTGATTAATGCATTCATTAACAAATATATTTTCTAGTCTATAGTATTTAACAACTGTCACATATGGGATCTCCTATGCATCTTGCAATAGGGAATATCCTAAATCTGAGGATACAAATATCACATTTTTAAAGTTTGCTTTTTATTAGCTTATTTGTGTATTTCAATTTCTCATTTTCTGGGAATGTTGTACATCTACCCTGTTCTTAGACAATATTAGCAATTTCAAAGCAACAAGCAAACATAAAGTTTTAGCACATGGAACAAGATACGTAGACAAAAATGTAGAAAACTTTTTGTGATTAGAATGATGACAATGACAATGAGAACATTTGTGTTGTGCTATTTCTTTTTTTTAAAAGATTTATTTTATTTATTTGTAAGTCAGAGTTACACAGAGAGAGAATGAGTGGCAGAGAGAGAGAGAGGTCTTCCACCCGCTGGTCCACTCCCCAGTTGGGCACAAGGGCCGGAGCTGGGCTGCACTGATGCCAGGAGCCAGGAGCTTCCTCTGGGTCTCTCACGTGGGTACAGGGGCCCAAGGACTTAGGCCATCTTCTACTGCTTTTTCCAGGCCATATAGCAGAGAGCTGGATCAGATGTGGAGCAGCTGGGACTCACTGGAGCCCATATGGGATGCCAGCACTGCAGGAAGTGGCTTTACCTGCTATGCCACAGTGTCAGCCCCTGCGCTATTTCTTTTAAGGAAACATGGCCTCTCGATTGTGACTATATTTATTTATATGGAATATTTTCTCACTATTGTCTTATGAAGGATGACATTTTATACTTCCTAGAAAATGGTTACCTTTATCAGTTATCTTTCAATATCAGCACAGCAGAGTTTAATGGTTACGATGCCAGTTAGAATGCCCTTATCTCAAGTGGGAGTAGCTGGGTTAGATTGTCAACTCTGGCTCTTGATTCTAAGGTACTGTTGATGCAGATCCTGAGAGACAACAGTGATAGTTCAAATAGTCGTGTTCCTACCACCCAAGTGGGGAGACCTGGATTGAGTTCCTGGCTCCCAGACTTAGCCTAGATATTGTGGGCATTTATGGAATGAACCAACTATTTGATTTTCTCCTGTGTCTTCTTCTGCTCTCTTTCTAGTCTCTTTCCTTCTGTGTGTGTGTGTGTGTGTGTGCTGCTTTTTCCAAGTGTCCTTCTGCCTTGTAAATCAATACACAAATATTTTTAAGTTGCAGAAACAACTCAGTAAGTTTAAAAGAAAATTGCTGTTGTATAAATTATAGCTATATAATTTTACTGTTTAAAAAAATCAAAGAAAATCTTGAGTTTTTCAAGTCAAATAACAAGGATTTGTAATTATGTTAAGCAAGATCATCTTATAACAAATAAAAAAGATAGTATCTGTAAACATCTCACACTTATGAATCACAAGAGTAAGCAATGGATTAATATAAGGAATACTTTCTACCAGAAAAAAAAATATGTTTCTAATACAGTTATGAGATTAACAAATAGATCAAAATGCAGTAACAGAAGGCTGAGATCGGAGTACAGCATGTTAAGCCACCACTTGCAATACTGTCATCCCAAATTGCAGCACTGTTTAAGTCCCTGCTGCTTACTTTCAAACCAGCTTCCTGCTAATGTACCTGGGAAGGTAGAGAAATATGAAGAAAGTACTTGGGTCCTGATACCCATGTGGAAAACTAGGATGGAGTTCCAGGCTTCAGGCCTTTGCCTGTCCCACACTTTGTTGTTACAGGCCCTTAGAGACAGGGCCAGTAGAGAGAAGATTCATATTCCCTCCTCTCTCCTCTCCTCTCCTCTCCTCTCCTCTCCTCTCCTCTCCTCCCCTCCCCTCCCCTCCCCTCCCCTCCCCTCCCCTCCCCTCTTGTCTCCCCCTCTGTTTTGAATAGATAAATAAATAGTAAGAAAAATGAAGTAACATAGAATATCTCTACCTACTACACATTACTACGTTTCATAATAAAATATTACCTGTGAAATTAAATCAAATATGAGCTACCAAGATAGAAGTTTTCTTTTTAATTAACTGAAATCTATTTAAAGACTACCAAAGGGGCCAGCGCTGTGGCTCACTTGGTTAATCCTCTGCATGCGGTGCAGGCATCCCACATGGCCCAGGTTCTAGTCCTGGTTGCTCCTCTTCCAGTCCAGCTCTCTGCTGTGGCCTGGGAGGGCAGTGGAGGATGGCCCAAGTCCTTGGGCCCCTGCACCGTCATGGGAGACCAGGAGAAGTACTTGGCTCCTGGCTTCGGATTGGCATGGCGCCAGCTGTAGTGGCCATTTGGGGAGTGAAACAACGGATGGAAGACCTTTCCCTCTGTCTCTCTCTTTCACTGTCTGTAACTCTACCTGTCCAATAAAAAAAAAAGAAAAAAAAAAACATACCAAAAAGTTCCTACAGACAATTTTTCTTACTGTAGAGAATTAAATGCAATTTAAAAATAAAGGAAAAGAGATAAAGTTTATCTTAGGTTATATAACTTGATGTAAGTTAATCACACAGTGGTATAATTTGAGAAAAATTTAAGGAAAATAGAAGAGTTGAGAAAGCACAACACCAGCTGTGATGCAATATAGCAATAAATTCCTCTCTCCTGTTTCTCCTATATCTGTGATTAGAACCTCCTCCACACACTAGGGAGAAAATCCACATACATTCTGTCAGCCTGAAAGAAATTATTTTTTTCTAAGATTGATTGATTTGGGGACTGGCACTGTGGCGTAGTAGGTAAAATCACCACCTGCAGTACCTGCATCCCATACGGACACTGGTTCAATCCCAGCCACTCCACTTCCAATCCAACTCTCTCCTATGGAATGCGAAAACAGAAGATGGCCCAGATCCTTGGGCCCCTGCACCCATGTGGGAGACCTGGAGGAAGCTTCTGGCTCCTGGCTTCAGATAGGCGCAGCACCAGCTGCCGCAGCCAATTGGGGAATGAACCAGCAGTTGGAAGACCCCTCTCGCCCCCAATGCCTCTCCTCTCTCTGTGGAACTCTTTCAAATAAATAAATAAATCTTTAAAAAAAAAAAAAAGAGATTGATTGATTTGAAAGGCAGAGTGTCAGAGAGAGAGAGCTTCCATCTGCTGGTTTACCCTCCAAATACCTGCAAGGGGTAGGTCTGGACCAGGCAGAAGCCGGGGACTCCATTCAGTGAGTGGTAGGACTCTGGCACTTAAGCCGTCATCTGCTGCATCATCATACACTTCATTTCCTGAAGAACAAACCTTGAGACTGAGCTGGAGATTTGGTGAAGAGTATGTAGAAGGATGCCAGGTAAGCACTGATGTGGTCAGCCACAAAATCTCTGCTGGATAAGGAGGGATGTCATTGCCAGAATCAAAGAGCAATGGAGGCTCCACACATTTATAATTTAGTTTTAAGTCATTTCTCATCCAAGGAAGATATTTTAGTCCCCCAAATATTTACAGATAAATGAACCATAAGTTATGAACTGTCATTTAGAGCTCCAAATCTGTGACCAATTCACCAAATTCAATGCTATTGTCAGAAAATTATTTAGCATATGTAAATTTTAAAAATTACACCTTCAATCCATTGAGCTAAAATGTTACTACTTATCTTGGTATATTAATAATTTAGGGGGACCAGTGCTGTGGTGCAGCAGGTTAAGCTGCTGACTGCATCACTGGTATCCCATATGGGCAAAGGTTCAAGCCCTAGCTGCTCAGCTTCCGATTCAGCACCTTGCTTACATGCTTGGGAAAGTAGCAGAAGCTGTGCCTACACAGTAGTAATATATAAAATCATGCATCAGTTTGCAAATAAAAAATGTATTTGAAATCTAAAAATGTATATGAAATGTGCCTGAAATGTATTTGAAAAATGTATCTCTTCTGATTTATTTCAAATTATGTTCAGAAGTTGTCATATTCTCTTAGCTCCTCCTGTTATAGAATGAAGAAAAGAGAGTGGGTTTATTCCATTGACATGTGGAATCTTTGCATTAGTTTTCTGATGATTAATTTCAAAAGGGACTTTTACTAGAGATTAAGGAAGAAACAATAGCTAAAATGTGTTATGAGTAGATAAATGAATTTTTATATAAAAACATTAAAAAGGATGAATATTTTTGTAACAAATAAAACCTTTTGTCAGGAATGAGAACAGATTCTAAAAATCAGAAGTCATAAAATTATAAAATTGTAAATACAAACTTGGACTTATTGCACATTGCAGCCAATAGGTGGTAATGCTTCATGAAAGTATGAAATGAACTACAATTGGCTGCTCTAAAAATTCTCCAGTGGAAAAAATAACCTGAGGCTGATTACTGCTGCTGCTATGGCTGTGGTTGAATGAGCTCTAATTTGACCCTCAAGTGACAATCTCACCAATGAGAAATATATGAAGACAGTCATTTCAACACAATGCTTTCAGAGGTAGGCTGATGTAATGTTAGTGTCAAAAACGGGAAGACATTGAATGCATTTTCTAAAGAGTGAAAAATCCAGAAACATTTGAGGTCCTGTTTATCAGTAGCCAGTCAAGAATCTTCAAGCAGATATGAACTCAATGGGCTTTCATATTCAAATCTAACCTAGTGGGCATATGTTGTTACCTATGTATGTTATTATATTCTGTAAAGGTGAATGTAAATATAAAGATTTGCATCTAATCGTATAAATTTGCATGGTATACAGTTTGCAAATCACTGCCTGATTTTGTACATTACCACTATTTAGGCACTAAACTTATATTGATACAATCTTGAGACCAAGGTTACTAACATAATGATCTACTTATGTTTTGTCTAAAACACACTCTATACTCTTTCTGCATTTATTCATTCCTCCTGAGACATTTCCTTCCAGTTCAATTATTTTAAATTGTACTGCTCTTCATTGATAACATTATTTCTTTTGTGAGTCTATTTTCTTATTCTGAATTCTGAATTTATTTTTAAGATAATTCATAATCTATTTAACCATTTTGATTTTGCAAGACACTAGGAATTTAGGGATGCTGGCAGTGGCCTGCCTGGATGCTTTACAATCTGTTTAGGGTATTTCAATCAACAATAACTTCATACTAACACAAGAATATTCTGGACTATGAATATTTTTCTACTGCCATTCAATTTTTATCAACATTTTTCAACCAAGAGTGAGGACTGAGAGAGAGAGTCTTTCTCAATTTGCAATACAGTTTTATTAAGAAATCACAGTCACGGCCAGCGCCGCGGCTCACTAGGCTAATCCTCCGCCTTGCAGCGCCGGCACACCAGGTTCTAGTCCCGGTCGGGGCGCCGGATTCTGTCCCAGTTGCCCCTCTTCCAGGCCAGCTCTCTGCTGTGGCCCGGGAGTGCAGTGGAGGATGGCCCAAGTCCTTGGGCCCTGCACCCCATGGGAGACCAGGATAAGTACCTGGCTCCTGCAATCGGATCAGCGCGGTGCCTTCGGATCAGAACGGTGCGCCGGCCACGGCGGCCATTGGAGGGTGAACCAACAGCAATAGGAAGACCTTTCTATCTGTCTCTCTCTCACTGTCCACTCTGCCTGTAAAAAAAAAAAAAAAAAAAAAAAAAAGAAAGAAAGAAAAAGAAAAAGAAATCACAGTCATCATCTTTGTGAGAACTGTTCTTGTCCAAACAGGACCCTCCTCATTCTTGATGATGTTCTCTGCAACATACTCCCTTCCTCAGATAGGAACTAATGACTGACTGACCAGGACACAAAAGGCTTAGGTACCTCCCCTTTAAAGAGAGATATGTGTGGTGCATATATGTGTGGTCTTTCATGGTAGATAACCCTGTTTATCATTGTTTTATTCACTTTTCTATTTCTCCCATTTGAATGAAAATTCTCAATAGTAAGTTAGGAAACAAGCTTTTCTTAAACACTGTGAAAACTTCAAAGCCAGGGAAATGTTCACTCAATGATAAATTCTCAATGAATGCATCTCTTTTTTAAGAATGATGACTTCAATATTTAATTGATTAGAACCAAATTAAATCAAAATGAGTTCTTTTGGTCTTCTGTACCTTTGAACCAGGCTTATCTTGTTTAGGTTCCATTATGACTAGAGTTAGAATGCATCATGCTTTTTCTCTAAGAGTCCCAATTTACATATGGGTCTCTGTAAGTATTAATATCTTCCCCTACATTCTCAAATTACTTTATTTTGAATGATGAATTAGATGGTCATCTTATTTGTGTCTCCAAAACTTCTTTGCTAGTCCTTTTGTTCATTATTTTTTTATTTGTGAACTTTTTGCCATCTTCAGAAGAGTAAAAATTCACCACGTCAGATTCTATGTCATTGCATAAGTTATTTAAGCATGTTAAATATATATAAATTGATATTTGCCTCTTTCAAGGATATCATCATAGCCATGTTATACAGCTGTCATGACTGAAAAAAAAATCAGAGTTTAGATATTAAATGATAGTACCTTCACCCTGAGATAGCCATGAACATCACTCAAGTTTATATAGTTTATTTCATCTATCTATTCTATTAGCATATGTATACAGTACTGAAAGTTTTTTGTGGAAAATGGAATTTAAAGATAAGTTTATTTTGCTGCTGAGAGCTTTGAAATCCACATACTTGAGCTGTCTTCAAGAAGTTCATTGAAAATTGTATTATGAAAAACTATATATTTCAAACCTTTCACAGCAAAACAAACATTTAATACCATTTTCCACCAACATTTTGAATTACATTTTATAGGTGGAAGTGTGTATGGGACTGTGCTATAATTTCTGAAATTCAGTTTTTCAATACTAGTCACTTACTTTGATGAACAATCATTGCAATATATGTAGGGGTGGGCATTGTGACACAATAAGTTAAGCCCAGATCCCATATTTGAATGCCAGTTCATGTCTCTGCTGCTCTGCTAATGTGCCTGGGAAACAAAAGGCAAAGTTTCAAGTACTTGGGGCTCTGCCACCAATGTGGGAGACCCAGTTTGCTGAATGAGCAGATGAAAGATCTCTCTCCCCTCCTTGCCCTGGCCCTCCTTCACTCAATTACTCTGCCTTTCAAATAAATAAATAAATCTTAAATCTTTAAACAATAAAATGTAAATGGTGCATTCAATATTTAATAAGACCCATGGAATCTTTAAATTAAGAATAAGTGATTTTAATATGTTTAAAATCTAAAATATAAGCATTACTAAAAATAATTAAAAGTGATGATTATCATTTTTTGTTAGTTTATGTTTTTTTGAGAAACAGTTTCTGTGTCAATATAATGAAGTTGAAAATGAAGTTTTAAAATTTATGTCACTACTAATAAACAGTTTGGATATGTGTGTTTTAAAAATTACTATTCATTTTTCTTATTCCAGTGTAGCAAAGAAAAATCTAAAAATTGACAAGAAAATTAAAAAACCAAACAAATTCCCAAGCTACGCCTCAAAAAATATTTGAGTTAGAGAACCATGGTCTTTTATTGAGGTCATCTACCTACATCAATTAAAGTACTGATGCTTTTAACTGAGGCTTCCAGAGACCACGTATATTGACTACTCCAATCCCCAAAACAGGTGAGCAGATATAATTATTCCATCTCTAGTTATATACATAGAAGTTTAGGAAAATGAGTCAAACACTGAGATTACTCATGCCTGAAATATTTTACTAAAGTATTTTAAAATGGAGTCCTCATATTCTGTCTCCTTGAATATGAGCATTTAACTAACAATTACTAGAAAGATATAGAAGATAAAAAATCAGTGGTGTAGGATGTGGGATTTCAGGTGATCTTGAGGGCTACAACCAAGCAGCCTTTTCTTTATTTTATAGCAGCAAATAGTACTAGTATTGGAAAAGAAGGAACTATTTGACCAGGGTAGTCATAGGGAGGAAGACTATCTCCTATCTATTTGAGGTCTTAACAACATCTGGAATTATTCAATTTAGTTCACATAAGCAATAAAATGGAAAATTTGATGCATAGTAATTTAGTGGCTTCCCACTTCATCGTGCACAGTTTGTATTTTTGCAAAGGATTTGCTATGTGTTTTTGGTTTTGAATGCTAAATGGTGTTCATTATATAAATGAATCGAGCTACTTGGTGACTATGGAGACATTGTTTCTACATCTTGCCAAAAATTAGCTGAACAACTGCCATGAGTGATGATGGGGAACTAAGTCCTTGCATATGCTGAAAAAATATAAAAAATAAATTCCATGTGTATTGCATGTCCTTCAATTCACAGCTGGTTAAGGCATTAAAAGTACCACATTTTTTTTCAATTTGCTTCACACTGAATGGAATTTATGGGTCTATTTGTAAAATTAACATCCATTCTCCTCTATTATTCACTTTCTGTTTATCTTGTTTTCAATTTCCAAGACTACAACATCAACCCCTTCTCCCTCTGGTCCTGTGTTTTACACCATTTTGCTCATTTCTTGTTAGTAAGTTAAATAGGTGATAGTCTGTGGAACTGAAGAAATGGTCAAACTAATGGATCTAACAATTTATCAGCAGCTTTGATGAAGGATTTGTGACATGGAAGGTTAATAGGTAGATAATAGAAAAACGCACACACACACACACACACATATCTATATGTGAATACCATCAAACAGCTTTTGTCTAGGTCAGGGACCCTTCCTTCCTGGCCACTGTGTGTTATTTTTATAATCTTCAAATTTCACTGTTCTCTTCATTCTCTTCACATTGGTCCAGTTGATTTTATTTACTAGTCTCCTCTGAGTTTCACGATCATAAAGTTGCTTTCAATTCATATCTACAGTCCCATTTTACTCATCTATCACTGTTTCTTGGAAGTTCAAGTTCATATAATGGCTCCTCATTTACTAGCTAGCTATACCCATGTACCTCAGTTCAACTCATCTTCTTTAAGTCTCATTATCTTCTTCAATAATTCTATAATGACAAGGTTTATTTACCTCACAAGAAGATTTTAAGAATGGAATAGATAGTGAATGTGAGAATCCTTTTTTTGAAAATTTTATTTATTTGAAAGGCTGAGTTACAGAGAGTGAGAAAGACACACCCACACACACACACAAATACACTGAGAGAGAGAGAGAGAGAGAGAGAATCTTCTATTTTCCTGCTCACTCCCCCAAAGGTCACAACAGCCAGGGATGGGCCAGGCTAAAGCCAGAAGTCAGGAAATCCAGTGGGGTCTCCCACTTAGGAAGCAGGTGCCCATATACTTCAACCACCCTCTGCTGATTTCCAAGGAGCCTAAGCAGGGAGTTGGGTTAGAAATAAAACAGTTGGGACTAGAACCATCACTCATATGGGATGCCAGCATTGCAGCCAGCATCTTAAATCATTGTACCGCAACACAAACCTGAGTGAAAATTCCTAAACAGTGTGAAAATTGAAGGAATTATTCCATAAAATTAAAGTTAAAATTAACACTCATTGTAGTCTTAGAGCACGTATAAGCCATGTTATGTCATTTCTATCAATTCAATGGGATTTCACACACACACTGAACAGTCAGGCAGATGACAAAATAAAAATTTGGTTTAGTGACTTTTGTTTGTAAAATGTAATTTTTGCATGCTTAATTAAATTTGGGATAAATTAACCAAGCATCCCTTAATGACTATGTGTTTGGTGATGGCTTTCCTACCAGTTCTGTTGAAAAAGTTCCTTAAAGCATTTGTACAAGAATTACAGTCTGTTTCAGCCACTGGAATTATAATGAAATGTGACCAGTTTTTCTTTGTTTTGTTCTTGTTTTCTTTTGTAATTATAGGTGGTAATCATCAGTGCAAAGCATGACTGTTGCATAGATCAACTAATTTAGTTATTAAGATTAATTAATGTGCAAGCATAAGTAAAACTAATTTTTAGAAAATTTCATTATGAATATATGAATAACAGAAGTAAATGCTCATTTATTCAAATACTGTGATATAAAAATATATTTTCTTAAAATATTAATTTTAAATGGATTCTATAAAATGTTCAGCTCTACCTTTGAAAATAAAGATCTTAAATTCAAACATATCATAACAGCATTCTGAATATGAAGCAAAAGAGAATTAACTCTGATCTTAATTTAATTTGGTAACAAACCAAGATTTAGTGTATTATCCATACATGAAAAAATAAGTAGGCATTTGGGAAATAGGAGGAAAATGGACAACCTTAATATTTTGAGACTCAAGACATTTGCATATTTTCACAAGTGTTTTGAGAATAACAAAGATTTGCACATGTTTTTTATATTAAAAACAATTTCAATTGCCAATAGGAATATTTATAATTCCCATATTCTCATATGTAATGTAACATTTCTTGGAAGAAACAGAAATAATCATTCTGTGTTTTATAATAATTACAAAAGCCATAAGATACAGCTTAGTTTTCTGAGCGGTTTACTAAGTATACCTTTTCCAAAATAAGCTCACAAATGTCTCCATAACTACCGCGAAAACTTGAAGCATTTCAAAGCTGCATACTTTTGTTAGCTGTTAGAAAAAAAAATAGAAGAGTCTTTTTATGCTAACTTATGTTTCTAGTAAGTATATCAAACAATAAAAATATAAAGCCTAAATCGAAATTGATATACTATTGGGGCTGAATTATTCTATAAACACGATCTTCAAGAAAGAGAACTCCTCTCACATGATTACATAGGACCTGATAATTAAGTCGGGAATATAATAATGTGCAAGTCAAATGTTTCCCTATAGTGTACTTTGTGTGTGTATGTCTTTCTTTTTCATTATTCTATGACTGATTTTCATCTCATAACAAAATCACGTTTCCTAAAATCGGTAGCATAATCTCTTGTTTCAGGCAAGTATGTCAAAACGTATTTGGGCCTCCATAAAAGTTTTGATAAGTGCTTCCAAGTGATGATCTGGCCTAAATAATTGGTTGTCAGTTTTCTCCATTACAAAAATGTCAAAATATTTGCAAATTCTCTAGCATATTGTGAAGGAGTATTTGTCCTAATGGATTCAGAACCTCCCGAGAATATTCATAGAATCAATTCTGATTCTAAATTATGCTTGTCATGATAGCATCCAGGGCCCAGAATGACATTATCTCTCTGAGGATTTTATGACCTGAGGGTCGGGTTGGCACAACATAAGATGGCAAAATTTGGGGTAGCTGAATGACGATCTAAGTTGTTCCGCTTAGTAAGTACGTATTGTTTTGCTCAAAAATATTTCAAAAGTAGACCTCATCCAAAGAAAATATTCAAGAGTCACATGATGTAAAACTGCATGTATAGTGTTCTCTCAAGTTTTAAAACTATATTGATAGAATTTTGTCT
The DNA here is from genome assembly GCF_964237555.1 of Oryctolagus cuniculus. Lineage (NCBI taxonomy): Eukaryota > Metazoa > Chordata > Mammalia > Lagomorpha > Leporidae > Oryctolagus > Oryctolagus cuniculus. Next base: position 103,172,542 of record NC_091437.1, on the reverse strand, counting down.
CCTTCAGAAAGAAATAAACAGGCCAGTGCTGTAGCACAGCTGGTTAATGCCCTGGCCTGAAGCGCCGGCATCCCCTATGGGCCCCGGTTCTAGTGCCGGCTGCTCTTCTTCCAATCCAGCTCTCTGCTATGGCCTGGGAAAGCAGTAGAAGATTACCCAGGTCCTTGGGCTCCTGCACCCGCGTGGGAGACCCAGAGTAAGCTCCTGGCTCCCGGCTTCAGATCAGCACAGTTCCAGCTGTTGCAGTCATGAGGGGAGTGAACCATCGGATAGAAGACCTCTCTCTCTGCCTCTCGTTCTCTCTCTGTGTAACTCTGACTTTCAAATAAATAAATAAATAAATCTTTATTAAAAAAAGAAAGAAACTTATAAAATGGTAAACAAAACTGTGTGACTATTACTTGCAGTAATTGGTTTATGCCAGAAGTGAAGAACAGCAACGAGAGAGAGAGAGAAGAGAGAGAGAGAGAAAGAAAGAATAAAGAGAGAAAGAAACATAAAATGCTAAATGAAAAGTGTGCAGTTATTACGTTGGGTCTTCAGCTCATGTCCCAGGTATGACCAACATGCTTCTGGGGAGAAAGTTCAGAGAGATGTACACAGAATAACGTTGTCTTGCAACTTGCCTAGCAGCTGACACTCATCTGACTCAGTCAAACTGAGTCCCTTTTACTTCACATAATTCATGTTCACTCCTGTTGTAGTCTGTGCAGTTCTTTTTTTTTTTTTTTTGAAAAAAAAAAGGTTGATTTATTTCCTTGAAAGAGTTACATAAAGGCAGAGAGAGAGAGAGAGAGAGAGAGAGAGATTCCATCGTCTGGTTAACTCCCCAGATGGCCGCGAAGGCCAGGACTGCACCAGGATAAATTCAGGAGCTTCTTTCAGTCTCCCACGTGCCTGGCATCTGGCACACCCAGGCACTTGGGCCATCTTCTGCTACTTTTCCCAGGCCATTAGCAGACAGCTAGAAGAAAGTAGAGCAGCCATGACACAAACTGGCATCCATATGGTATTGCTGGCATTGAAGGCAGTAGTTTTACTCACTGTGCCACAAAGTTGGCCCCTGCAGTGCAGTTCTTTTAACCCCAAAATAAAAATACGTATGCTTTTACCAGAAGTTCTTTACAAACTCCGGATTAGTATGAGCCACTCTAAATCTTAAAAAAATTCTACTCATATTGCACTAGTATCGCAAATAATTCCTACAAAGTTGACAAAGTGCTTTCCTTTATTGAATAGTTTTAAGAATGGGATAATTGGGGCTGAAGAGTTAAAATTGTATATGTGCGGGTGTAAAAAGTTAAGCTTAAGCTTACAGGTTAAAACCTTCCTGGTGCAGCTATGAAAATAAAACAGTGAAGTAGCACCTTGACAATAGGGACTCCATTTTGGAGCACTTGAGACTGCATTCTGGGAAAGCAACCCCCCCCACCGTGAGACTCTGGTCCGAAACTATGATCTCAAATAGTCGGACAATAGCAGTGCACTACATCACCCTTGGCAACACACAAAAACCCCCTAGCATGATTGCTCAAGCTTAAAAGTAGAAAGGTTACACCTGGGTTACCTGGGCTAATAATGAAGATGTGATTTGTCTATGTCTTAAGATCATAATTGCTGATTGTAAGACTTTAGCAACTGCTTAACAACCGTGTATTCTCTTCCCCCCTTCCCGGTTTTGTGGTTTTTGCCTTTATAAACCCTAACCCTTGGTTATTCGGGGCTGCTCTGTTCATGTATGATCAGACAGCCCCAGCATGCTGGATAATCAATAAAACTTCCCCGTGCTGTTTGCATAAGAGACGTGTCTCTTGGTGACGTTTTTCGGGTGGTCGACTCTAACATTTGGAGGCCCCAGCGAGATCGGGGCTGCCCGTGGACGCCTCCAACAGAAGTCTCTTGGGGTAAGTATAAAGGCGCCTAAGGTAGGGACTCAATATATGCGCGCTTCAGGTTTCAGTTTTTCGGGTTACAGGCCTGTTTCGGTTTCAGTTTTTGGGTTGGCACGGTATGCACTGTGGCTGGCAGACGTGCCTGGAAGCCCCAGGCTACCACCTTGGGGGACGCCCCGAGAGGACCGGGAGACTGAGGACGCTCAGCGAAACTCCCATCAGAAATTCCCCTAGGCGGGAGTTTTGTGCCAACAGCGGTTACATTTTAGGTTTCAGTTTTTTGGGGAATTGCTTTTCTGTCTGTAACATGGGTCAAACTGTGTCCACGCCGCTATCTCTTACTTTGGCTCACTGGCCTGATGTGTGGGCTAGGGGATCTAATCTCTCTCTTCTGATTAAGAAGGTAAAGCAGCAGTCTTTCTGTGCCTCTGAATGGCTTGCTCTAGGAGTGGATTGGCCCCCCATTTACCACTCATTCGCTGAGTGAAAGAGGCCATTCTCCTGCCTGGCCGTCCTGGGCACCCGGACCGGGATTTTGAGAAGACATCGGAGGTCAGTATTCCTTCCCTCAAGCGGGATCGGATCTGTGGAAGTGACCGTTGAGTGTCCGGCACCCCACAGCTCTCCGAGAACGCGGAGTCCCCCCGGCCACGGCTTAGCTACGGTCGAAACTCCAGAGGGATTGTAAGGAACGGGAGGGAAATTAGGAAGGGCAGTTGGCTGAGAGCCTGGAGACCCCCTGAGCTCGCTTTGGCTTCCCGGCGGCCGGACTGCGACCCGAGGATCAGGTCTCTCTCTCGGAGGGACGCCTGGTCACGCTGCCTACTGCTACGCGAGCAGGGCTTAGCTTCGGTCGAGGCTAATATTGGCCCTTCAGGTAAACTCAGACAACTAGGTAGTGGGTAACCTTGAGTGATAGGAGATTTCAAACCCCACTCAGCCCCGACAGCAGGAGGTCATTGCTTTCTGCCTTCCTCCTCCTCCCCGGGGCTCCTTCCCCCACTCTTTTGCTCTCCTCATCTCCATTCCTATACCACTGGGCAGGAGAAAGGGAGAGGGAAATTCCACAAGTCTCTCCACCTAGGGAAAAGCTGTTACCTGTTACCTGTTAACCCTTTCCAACCGGGTAAAAAGTTTTCCGTCTTTGCAGCTTATGGTAGCTCTGGTGCGTCTTAAAAGTTTTTTGTGAACTATTACTGTTGCTAAGCTTTGATTGCCTGAGGACTAAATCTGGAAAAGAGCTAAAGTTAACTATCTGTTGTAATTGACTGAATGTCTGCAGTAGTCCTAATTAATCTGGCTTTGGTTAAATTATAGGAGGTTCCCAACACTCTTGGTAAAATGGCGCACCTACCCAACCCCACAGTTAGTCCTGCCAAGCCCTGGTGTGCGCAGTCTTTCCTGTAAATGGGGGACCACAGCCTTTCTCTGCACTATATTCTAGTCCATGTGGCCTGGTGCACCCAGGCAGGCATAGCCAAATATCTCTAGGCAGAGCCCCCACCCCAGTGCTGCTTCTTTTTCCTCTCCTGGAGGAATTTCCAATTCAATATTACTGCTGGCCTTACCTAAGGGAGCCAGAACCTTAAGCCATTAACCCTTTCCAACCTGATGGGTTTTTCTCTTTGCAGCTAATGAAAACCTAAACAATGGGTTCATATGCTGATAATCAGCTCTTTTCTGTGCTGCTGTCCCTGACTCATCTGAGAGCGTTCACCTGTCTTGAAGGTTTCGCGTTTTTCTATTGCCATTAGAGTCTTGATTGGAAAAACTACAATGTGAAGTTGTTTACATTGTTTATCTGTTTTTAATGTCTGAGTGATTACCCAACTGATCAGAAATGTACTAATTTTGGCTAAATGGTTTGACTCTCTGACAGCTTAAATTCTAAACCGAGTCTTCCAACTTTGGGCTTCCAGTCGGATCCCTGGAACTCTCAAAGGATGAGACTCTAAATTTGTTAAAGTAACAGCTGCTTGGGTCAATTCAAATTATATAAAATATATTAAAATGTTATAAGTGATGTCAGACCTATGCTGTATTTATGTTTTTGCTTTCCAGCTAAAGCGGTCTTATAAAAATAAGAGTAAAATTCTGTGTATACAAGCCTTTATGTTGTTAACTAAAGTAAGCCAATGCAGATTGGTTCAAAAAATTGAGGTAATGCAAATGCCCTTCGGTTTGCTCAGTGGCTTGCTTGCTCAGTTTTACATGTCTTTGATATGCTTTAAACTTGTTTCTCTTAATGAGGAAGATCTTTTCAAAGTTGTAAACATGCACTAGTGTTTGCTGTCCAGGAGGTGTTATCCTCGTGTTACTTAAAAACATGAAAATGTAATTTTAACTTTTATTTCAAATAATGGTGTGGTATTCATTAATAACTCAGTGTCTTAAGTCATCTAGGCATCAGTGCTAAGTAAAACTTGGGAAAAATATATATACTTTTAACATCTCAAATTCAATAAAAAAAAAAAACTGTTTAAGTTTGTTAACATGTATTCTCATAGGTTGTCCACACATGACATTTCAAGGCTATGTAAAAGTAACTACGGGTATAAAGTTTCAAAAGGTATAAACAAGTCATAAAAAGTTTTAAAATGTTTATGATTTTAAAATATTGTTTACAGAGTTGAGTGCTAATGCCAAAATTACACTGACCTAAAGTTGAAGTCTGATCTTCTGTTATAACAATGGGTTTTAAAGAAAATGTGTACTAATATTAGTAAATATCTAAAAATGGTCTAAATCATAAATCTTAAAATCTGTTTCTGCAAAAACTGTAACGTCTATTTTAACAGTGTCTGCTTAATCGGTTACTCTGCCATTTCTAGAGTTAGGTCCTGTAAGCTTTTTTTTTTTTTGACTCTGTTAAATAATCCTAAATTATGTAAACTCTTATATACAAGGTTTTTTTATTTCTGGTTTATTTGACAACAAGAGACATAAAATTCATGTTAATCCTTTGTGTATTCTACTGTCTCTGTTAAGTTATGGTTATGCGGCAGATGCTAGAAAACTGGGTTCCAGAAAACCAAAAAAGCTCTAGTGTCCACAGGCTACATGGTAAATACCTGGAAGCCAAAGGATTGCAGAGACCTCTGCCACAATTTCTCCTCTAAGTCGGGCTACGCAGTAAACACTGGTTAAACTGCCAGTTAAATCTAAAAGCCCAAAAAGTCAGGCTAGAGACCCAACTCGCTGCCTCACTTCTCTTTTCTCTTCCAGAAGGGAAGTTACTACTGTTCTGCAGGACTCTCCACTGTGATGTACGGTTTAATCCCCAGACCTTATGTAAGGGATGACTGACCTTTTCTGTAATAATGCCTGGCCACAGTATAGGGCCCCAAACAACAACAACAACAACAAAGGTTAAACTATAAAATAATGTGACAACTAGATCAATTTTTCGGTGTAAAAAGTTACACTGACGACCTCAAAGTATGCAAGCAGGTCACCACAGTTGATCTTACCTAAAGGGTCATAGTTCTCCTCATGGGCACAGTCTTAACTCGCAGGAAGATACTAAGTGTCAGAATTTGCCCATGACCATAGTTTTTCTAGCTCACCCTGATATTTAAAAAAAAAATCTCCAAAAATCAGGATTGGGTTGAGCACCCCCTTGACTGACATCATAGAGGCTGACTCCTTGGTCTACTTTATTAGAGACCAGGAAAACGCGGAGCAAGCTAGCAGCAGAGGATAGACAACAGACCAATCAATGGCTGCTTTACACGGTGATTGCCATCAAGGAGACCCAGCAAGGCCAATGCACCCCAAACGGCACCTGTTGCTGATATAAGGAGCCAGGGCATTGGGCAAGCAGCTGTCGTGACAGCAAATGCCTTCTGTCAGCCCTGCCAAGAGCACGGCCACTGGACACGGAACTGCCCTGGGTGTCGAAGGACTCCTGGTTCAGAACCGCTGACCCTGTGGCCCCGAGCTAAAAAGCCTTTGGCTCTGTCCAGCCTCTGCCCAGCTTCCAGCTCCAGCCACTGCTATTGAGGGGATGGCCTAGGGTCAGTGAAACGCAAGTTGCCTATTTCTATCAGCCTCCTATTCAGCTCTCCTCCTAGTCCAGCCATGTAATGCAAGTCAACAGGGTGCCTCCCTTAAAGGAGATTTGCATCTCTTTCAATTCTCTTCCAGCATCCCAAGGATAGGTCTGGGCCTCACACACCCAGCCAGGCCTTAAGTCTATCCAATAACATTAAGCTTAGAAAGCCCTCCCTGCCAGTTCCTAAAAACAGGGCTTTCAGTAACAGCTAACTCAGATAGCCCTACACCTATTTGGACAGGTCCTCACTGAGGACTTAAAGGGCCTATCTCTTAAGGGGTGTGCACAATAATCCATAATATAAATAGTTAAATGTAAGTAATTCATTAGTCTGTCTTCTTTCCAAGCCTGAGACGCTAGTCTTGTACATTGGCTTAACTTCCTAGCAAAACTGGCTACTAAATATCTAATATATATATATATATATATACACACACACACATATAGTCTCTGGGTCAATCAGACTAGACAGACACAAACCCAAATTTGTACTTTTTCTGGAAAAAAACCAAACAGCTCCAGGACCAGGCCAAGCAGGGCTGGGATTTCTGGCCTAACATCTGATCATAAAAATCCTGGCTATTTCCTCTCCTTGGCCCACTAACTTCTGCAATCTTGATGCTTCTCTTTGGGCTGTGTGTTTTTAATGCCCTTGTTCATTTTGTCTCTAACAGACTAAAAGCTGTTGAACTCCAAATGGTCATCAGGCAAGACTTCCAGCCCATTCCACTGGACGATTTGAGCAGCCCTCTGGACCGAGCAACGCAGTCTTTCCAAGGCCACTGTTGCACACCATAAGACAGGTAGCAAGAGGAAATACCCAAATCCCCCTCGACGCCCACATGCCAGCTTCGAAGAAGTTACAGAAAATGGAACTCCATCCATAATCCCAAAGAAGAATTTTGGGTATTACCTCTTGAGGGAAAAATATTAGGCAGAAAGTCAGTTATGAGCTTATGTGTGTGTGACATAAAGGCCTAATGTGTCCAGCATATGCATCTGTATCTCAGTCATCCTGACAATGTTTCACGGGCAGCCCGGCCTTTACATCCTGCCCTGCCCCCTTCTACCTGATAACCTGCCAGGTGGAGATCCCCACCCCTTCTGCCTGACAGATCTTCCACAATCTCCCAGATGCAGCCCAGTATCTGCATTTCAGTATTACAGAACAGGCGGGGGTTGAATCTCATTTTCATGGGGGGGGGGGTTATGCACGGCCCTAAAAAAAAAAAAAAAAAAAAAATGTTATTTTTATGCCGACTGAACCGGGGTGGTTAAAAACTCCATGGCCAAACTCAGAAAATGACTGGAAAAACGGCAACGGGAGAGGGGAACTCAACAGGGATGGTTTGAGTCATGGTTCGGCTGGTCCCCATGGCTTACTACTTTACTGTCAGCCCTAACAGGACCCTTAATTGTTCTACTCCTAATTGTAACCATAGGACCTTGTGTGTTAAATAGACTCATCACCTTCATGCGGAAACAAGTTAAAATTGTTAAACTCATGGTCATAAGGCAATAATATGTCACATTAAAAGAGACAAAAACAAATAATCTCTAAGATTAGAGATCCTCACAACAAGGAGTGGGGAATGAAGAGTTAAAATTGTATATGTGCGGGTGTAAAAAGTTAAGCTTAAGCTTACAGGTTAAAACCTTCCTGGTGCAGCTATGAAAATAAAACAGTGAAGTAGCACCTTGACAATAGGGACTCCATTTTGGAGCACTTGAGACTGCATTCTGGGAAAGCAACCCCCCCCACCGTGAGACTCTGGTCCGAAACTATGATCTCAAATAGTCGGACAATAGCAGTGCACTACATCACCCTTGGCAACACACAAAAACCCCCTAGCATGATTGCTCAAGCTTAAAAGTAGAAAGGTTACACCTGGGTTACCTGGGCTAATAATGAAGATGTGATTTGTCTATGTCTTAAGATCATAATTGCTGATTGTAAGACTTTAGCAACTGCTTAACAACCGTGTATTCTCTTCCCCCCTTCCCGGTTTTGTGGTTTTTGCCTTTATAAACCCTAACCCTTGGTTATTCGGGGCTGCTCTGTTCATGTATGATCAGACAGCCCCAGCATGCTGGATAATCAATAAAACTTCCCCGTGCTGTTTGCATAAGAGACGTGTCTCTTGGTGACGTTTTTCGGGTGGTCGACTCTAACAGGGCGGGCACTGTGGCGCAGCCGGTTAATGCCCTAGCCTGAAGCGCCGGCATCCCATATGGGTGCCGGTTTGAGACCCTGCTGCTCCACTTCTGATCCAGCTCTCTGCTATGGCCTGGGAAAGCAGTAGAAGATGGCACAAGTGCTTGAGCCCTGCACCCACATGGGAGACACGGAAGATGCGCCTTGCTCCTGGCTTTGGATCGGCTCCGTTCCGGCTGTTGCAGCCATCTGGGGAGTGAACCAAGGGATGGAACACCTCTTTCTCTCTCTCTCTCTCTCTCTCTCTCTCTCTCTCTCTCTGCCTCTCCCCTCTCTGTGTAACACTGGCTTTCAAATAAATAAATTTTAAAAAATTATTAAAAATAAAATAAATTTAAAAAAGAAAGAATGGTATAATTATAAAAGTAACAGACTTAAAAGTAGAAGAGAAATAAATAAAAGGAAAAATGCTAACATGGAAATAACAACTCAGAAGAGAAAAACACATAACAACACATAACAATGATGATAATACAGCCAGGTACTCACCATCAAAAATAATAAACAAAATTCAGAGGGAAGGAGTTTAGGTAAATGAGAACAAAATATTTATTACTCAATCATGCATATTGTCAGAAGCAAAAAAAGAAAAAAACACTATTCAGTCTAATTGGCTAATTTAAGTGAGTATTAAAAGTATTTCGATTTTCGTCATTTTATTATAACTATGAAATCAATGTGACAAATCAGGTACAATAAAATCACTACACAAATATAAAAAAATATATCTATAATTGCTTATTTCAGGGACATATTATGATTTAGTTGAAAATAATTCTCTGAGAGTTTAGATAGGGGAGCTTCTAAACAATTGGATTTGCCTTGGAATACTAGGGTAGTTTGGTTAAAGGCGAGCTACCTGATCATGTTGTCAAATTCAGAGAGAAAAGGTGTGATTACATGCTCTGCATTCACCTCTTTGGGAATTAGGAACAACAAAAGCAATGGATATTTAAATTTCAAATTTTAATCTCAAAATTTAAGCAACAATGGAGTTACTGTTAGAATTAAGGATGTCATGTTAAGTATACAATTACATGTAGTTTCCATTACACAAAGTGCTGTAATACACAGCAGTGAGACAGTAGTCTCTGCTTTTTATATACTAAGTAAGCCAGCATGACAAATTTCAAACTCTATAGGTTAAAAGATCTATGTGATTCTTGGAGAGGACAGGCAGGTGCTGCAAGAAGTGAAACATTTATCAAGGTAATTGAAGTAATTCAAGTAAGACAGCTTGGAAAACACAAAGTGAAGACACCTGAAAAGAACAGGGAAGGCGGGGTGGAGGGTTCAGCAGTAGGAGGAAGAGTCTTAGCGATACGTAGTCTCTGAAATACAGTCTGTAAATCTGGAAATGAGAGTTAATTGCAGTAATATTCCCTTAATTTTTTCAAGAATAAATTTAAAATATCTAAAGTTAACCACAGCTTGAGAGATGATCATTTTAACTTAACATCACAGATCATTCACTTAGAGGCAGTTGCAGTGGCAGTCTTCCCTGCTTCAAGGGAATTTTAGAGAAAAGGTATTTTCATTCTTCATCAGTTCAAACACTTAAAACGTAGATTCCCTCTCAGCAAATTTTCTTCATTTCTGTTAGAGCATTTCTTACCACTCTCCATGAAACATGTCTTGTTATGAAAATTGGTCTTTCAAATATTTAAACAATAGGAGGAACATTTTATGGTAGAGGAGTTAGTTCTGTTCTCAAAACTAGAAAATCACAAACACATCTTAGAAACTCTTTCAGTCTTCACCATAGCTTTTTATAGAGGGCAATATATGGGGGTAAAAACAGAATCTGAAAACCAAGTAGTCCTGATAATTCAAGAATGTCTAGGCACATAATAATGAAGACAAACATGATCATTGGCTTGTTTTGGCTTCTTTGCCTTAGTGTCATTGTCATTGTTACATGCTGCATGAATCATACAAGCTAATCTTTAATTTCATTAGGTACCTGATGTTTGCAGTATTTAAAATATTTTCAGGACCGTCGCTGTGGCTTAGCCAGATCAAGAGCCTGCTGCTCTACTTGTGATCCAGCTCTTGCTAATGCACCTGGGAAAGCAGTGGAAGATGGCCTCAGTGCTTGAGCCCCTGCATCCATGTGGGAGACCCAGAAGAAGCTCCTGGCTCCTGGCTTCTGCCTGGGCCAGTCCTGGCTGTTGCAGCCATCTGAGAGAGAACCAATGGATAGACGACCTCTATCCTCTCTCTCTTTGCAACTCAGCCTTTCAAATAAATGAAATAAATCTTTAAAAAAGTAAAGTGATTTCAATAATATTGGGGAATGAATTTTTATGTATGTGTGGCATGTATGTACCTGTGTGGTATATACATGAGCATTGTATGATATATTTCTGGTACCTTAAACTCTGGTTATTCTTTAAGCTTAAAAATCCGAATTTTGAAATGGAATATAAGAGAGCAAGTGAGAGAATGGAGAGAGAGAGGAAGAATTGAAGGTAAGGAAAGAGTGAGGGGGAGGAATAAAGGAGGGAACACAGAGGAAGAAACCGAGGGAGGGAAGAGGGAGGAAGGGAACCAATGAGGGTGGGAACTGGATGCAGGAGATAAAGAGGGGGGAAGGAAGGGAGGAAGGGAGGGAGGGAAGGAGAGAGGGAGAGAGGGAGAGAGGGAGAGAGGGAGAGAGGGAGGAAGGAAGGAAGGAAGGAAGGAAGGAAGGAAGAAGGAAGGAAGAAGGAAGGAAGGAAGAAGGAAGGAAGAAGGAAGGAAGGAAGAAGGAAGGAAGGAAGGAAGGAAAAAATAGGCCCAAGAGTAAGAGATAAGAAATATGGATAAGTTGAGAAGTAAATTATGACTGTTTTAATTGTTTAGGTCCATAGGAAATGAAATCAGATCTTTAAAAGAGCTCCGTTTTTCTCCCTTCTGTGCTTTGATCCACTGATTAACATTTGCAACCACTAACTCACTTTCCTGATGGAGGGGTCTGTCAGATCGTGCTGCTTCCAGAGCCTGGCTCAAAGTTTCCAGCTGTGGATGCAGACAGATCAAAGCATATGATGGACTCTCTACAACACATTCTATCTGGAATACTAATAATAGTCTGTACTACTTGTAAAAAATCAAGTCATTTTTCTCCACTCCTTCAAATAATCAGGGTTTCCTTGTACATGCTATTAATTGATTCAATATGCGTAAGGAATGTCTGAACTTTTCCCACGCCTTATACTTACTTGTTTTTTATAATATACATTAGTCTACCGCCAGAGGTTGTTTTAATTCAAATCGGGTTCTTATTTTTTTTCACACAAAAAGAATGGAAACAACTTGTTATGCTTAGCTTTATGTGCTATGCATTTTCTTATGTTCTATAATTATGTGTATATGTGTCATCGCTTAGTCTGTTCAATTTTGATGCAGCTTAACTTGCTTACAATAGAATTTCAATATCCACTTTGACAAATATAGCTAATTCTACAATGGATACTTTAAAAAGATTGCTTGATCATATTAGACCCTTCCTACAATTTTGAGCCCAGTAGTTCAAAGAACTCCCAAGTGACTGATAATTGTCTTCAGGCTTGTCACACACATTCTGAAAGATTGAGGTTCTTTGTATTAGATAGGATAGTTGCTGTTAGTCTTTTTCTATCTTAATTTGCTATTTGCATATTTATAATTTATTTGCTTTTTATGCAATTTTGGAAATTTTTCACTTAGGAAATAGTTTCTAATGTTTTATAGCTTTAGGACTGTGGAGCATGGAAATGCATCTACTGTGTGGTATATTCCTAATGTCTTCGGAATGTAGAATACTTATGGGCCAACACTTTTAACTGATAATCAAGTAAGCATCATTAACTTACCGTGCCCAAAAGCTGTATTATTTGACAGTGAGAAGGTGTAAAATAAGACTCAACCCTTACATGGCTCACAATTCGTTTTCCTAACCTGGTAAAAAAGATTTCTGAGGGCTACCTCTGCCACTGCTGTCCATACGCAACGCCCTTTGAACTTCCTATATGCCAGTGAGTGAAGGCAAGTTTCTGCCTTGGGTGTGATATAGATTCTCTCCTTAACCAAACTTCTCTCTCAGTAGTTCTTGACCTTGAGCTCAGTCCTGCGCCTGTTTATCAAGTTTCAGCAAGAATCCTGCTGAGTCATTTTAGCAGAAAATTCAGCACACTTGGTATCTGATCTCCCTCCATATAAGATCAATTTTGTATCCCTGACCTTCATGTCTTAGTAAAATGGCCTCCCTACAACCAACGTCCTATTAAGTCCTAATGTTTCTTCTTAGCAATTTCCCATCCACTGACCTCCATCCTGCTCCTTGAATAAAACATCTTCACTGATCCTTGATGTGTGAGAAGGTGAGCCTGATCTCTTTCTCCCTCTGCAAGCCTTTCTTAGTAGCAGTCTTTCTTGAATAAAGTCTTCCCTACCATCTTTAGCAAGTGTCAAGAATTTTGTTTTTTCCTTAATAGTGACAGTGCTCATGACACACCAAAGATCAGATGAATCATTGCACCTCAGACCACCGCCTCTGGACACCACCTGTGCTCCTGGAAAGCCTGTCTTCACTCCAGGATGCTTCGTTAGGCATGCATTTGTCAGGCCAGGCCCTCAGTTCGCCATCCCAATGGCAGACTTCTGAAGCATGACCAAGGCAGATTCTGAATCCCATGATTTTCAATATACTCTCTGCGCTGAGTTAGAAACTGAGGCTTCTTTTAACATATATTTCCTGAGCTGGATGTTCTTCCTGACTCCTTGTTTTCTGTGAGGTTTATTACACAATGCCTGGGCTGGAACTTATTTCTCTTGCTACTATGTCTCTATTATGTCTATTTGATCCAAGGGAACAATTCTGTCAATTGAATCTCTTACTTCCACAATGTCTGTTGAGTATATACCACTATGACACCGACTTTAATTTTCTTGGTAGCATGATTCAGTTGATAATTTGGAATGCCAAGAATTCCTTGAGAAACCTAAGATCTCCCAAACTGGCTCTTCTGAGGGATTTCCTTTCCCATGACTTCAGTTCCTCCCTAAACTTGCACAACCTTCCATCTCCCCCTTCAGTTCCTTTGGATACTTTCCTAGATCTTATGAACCACTGTAGTTTATTAGACTAATGAATTTACAACCATAAAACTCGAAATAGGGTAATCATATTTTGTCGTCAGATGGACTTTGACTCATCCTGGTACAAATTTTGTATTTCCAGCTTGAAGGTTCTTAGTTTACAGAAAGTTTAACTCAAGACAGTCTCTATTTGTATTTTTCTTTTTTTCCATAAAATTATATGAACAGCAGAAAGAAATACTATAGGATTGACTCACATTTTTCCCTTAAAATAATGTTAATTTGGTGAGTAGACACATCAAAATGCAGTTCTACCTATAATTCTTTGGTGCAATAGAGTTAAAACTATGAAAATAGTGTATTATACCACTATTTTCAAACAGATGTGGTGATAACTTTCCAGTTCTATTATTCAATGACTGGAAATAAAACAGGTAACCATTTTGCATACCTCTCTGTTGAGCATTGGCAGAATGATGTGAAAGAAAAAAGAAAAAAAACACAAAGTTTTCATAACATTGTGGCTAATGTGTGAAAGAGGAAGCTATCCATAAGTATGCAAGTTCATGGTGCAATGAAGCACACAAACATTTTACTTTTTTTAATATTTTTATTTATTCATTTATTTCAGATGCAGGGTTACAGACAGAAAGGTCTTCCATCCACTGGTTCACTCCCCAGATGGCCACAATGGCTGGAACCTAGCTGATCCAAAGCCAGAAACCAAGAGCTTCTTCTGGGTCTCCTACATGGGCGCAGGGGCCCAAGAACTTGAGCCACCCTCCATTGCTTTCCCATGCCATAAGCACAGAGCTGGATCTGAATAGGAGGTGGAGCATCTGGGACACAAAATGGCACCTAGATGGGATGCCGGCGTTACAGGTGGAGGCTTAGGTTACTACACCACAGCCTATTATACCACAGTGTCAGTCCCCACACAAACATTTTCTAAATCCTAATTGTTTTCTCAAACTATTCCAAAAATTTATATAATTTATATAATATAATAATTTATATATATGTATATGTGTATGTGTGTTTGTGAATGTGGAACTGTTTTCTTTTTAAATATATATGTATTTGAAAGTCAGAGTTATAAAGAGAGACACACACACACACACAAAGAGAGATCTTTCATATGCTAGTGTACTCCTCAGATGGCTAGAATGACTGGAGGCTGGGCCATGCTGAAGCCAAGAGCCAGGAGCTTCATCTGGGTTTCCCATAAGAGTGGCAGGGGCCCAAACACTAGTTCCATCTTCTGTTGCTTTTCCCAGGCTATTAGCAGGGAGCTGGATTGGAAGTGCAGCAGTCAAGGCAAGAACCAGAGCCCATCTGGGATGCCAGCCTCACAGGCAATGGCTTTACCCACTATGCCACATTGCTGGCCCCTTACTTTTTTGTTACCAGTTGAAACCCCAAAATATGGACAAAAAAGTACACTAAAGGGTTAAATTGGGACTGGTAAAGGTCTAACTTTTGCTTGCTGTAGTATACCTAGAATTACATGCATAGTATACCTAGAATTATGTGTGTGAGTGTGCATGTGTGTATGAATAGATAGATGAATGGATAGGAGAATGAATCACTGGAAAAATACGGAAGTGTCTGTAAAGAAAGATAGACTTTTCTTTCCATTCAATTAGCAGTATTTAAGTAGACAATATTCTTTCATTTAAGTTTCTATCTTGAGAATTTATAATAAAATAAAATAACTCAAAAATGAGCTTTAAAAACTGTTTGTAAGAAGCAAAACTACTGGCTCTAGGATAGTTTTTAAATAAAAATTATACCATCTTGAGGATACATAAAACTCAGAACCAGCAAATGGAAAATCAACCTCTCTCTCTCTCTCTTTCTGTCTCTGTCCCTCTCTATGTCTTTCTCTCTCTCTCTCTCTCTCTCTGCCTTCCCAATAAATTTAAAAAAAATTTAAAAAAATTAAAAACTTACTCACAATTTGATGGAAAACATATGCAAGTCATATAGTTGATGGGAGAACCCAAGGGACAATAAGAGTAATAACAATAAATAACACAATACTAACAGCCAGTCTGATTTAACTGGTTGGCTTAAAACAGGCAGACTCAAACAAATTAAATGAGAATTTTCATTTGAAGCAACCGACTATTAGTAGGTAGAGTAGAAATTGAAATCAAGTAAGATTTTGATTTGCTGGTGCTTATCAGGGGCTGATTTTGCTTCCCCATTCCCTTAGGGACACTGAAAATGTTTTTGATTGACACAACTTCATGGGTTGCTCCTTAAATCTTGTGGGCAAGAATTACTTGCTTTACATGTTGATAGCACACTGAAATTAAGACATTGTGGTGTAAGATATAAGAATCAATTGGCCGGCGCCATGGCTCACTAGGCTAATCTTCCGCCTGAGGCACCAGCACCCCGGATTCTAGTCCTGGTTGGGGTGCCGGTTCTGTCCCGGTTGCTCCTCTTCCGGGAAGGCAGTGGAAGATGGCCTAAGTCCCTGGGCCCTGCACAGGCATGGGAGACCAGGAGGAAGCACCTGGCTCCTGGCTATGGCAGCACGCTGGCCATAGCCACCATTTGAGGGGTGAACCAACAGAAGGAAGACCTTTCTCTCTGTCTCTCTCTCTTTCTCTCACTGTCTAACTCTGCCTGTCAAAAAAAAAAAAAAAAAAAAAAAAAAAGGAAAAAGAAAAAGCCAGAAGACTTAAAAAAAAGAATCAATTATTTTTTACAATTCTCTAACTGAGCATTAATATTCTAGTAAATGAACTAGGTACTAAGCTATCAAAGAATGGTTTGCAAGGTTTATTCAAATCTGACTCTAGTAAAGTAAATGTCCTAACTAAAACAAACAAATGCCATTTCCTTCAGAGAATTTCTTCTGAAATTCTATTTCCGTCTTAAAAATGTGTTTATGCCAAAATTATATTCACACATATTTTGAGAAGAAAAACGTATAGCAGAGGAAATAAATTGTTTCTTGCCCTGATATATTTGTGTTTCTATTTTATAGGAATAAATAAATGCTTACCACTACATTAGATGTAATATATGTAACTCACACCTCCTAGTTTTGCTTTTAATTTATTTTAGAAAACTCTGCATTAGTTTTCTTCCCTGCTATAATAAATTACTACACATTTAGTTACTTAAGACAACACAGATTTATTATCTCTGTTTCAATGGGTCTAGAGTCAAGCGCGCTCCAGCGGGTCCTCCGCAGATACAATTCTAGGTTTACTACAGAAATGTTAGCAGGACTTAGTTCCTTGCTGAATGCTCTGGAGAAGCAGTCACTTGGAAGAGTAGTCAGATTGCAGACTGAGCTCAGTTCCATGCAAGTGTGCGACTGAATCTGTTTCTTTGGAGATAGCAGCTGATGACTGGTCTTTGCTTCAAGAGCTCACAGTCATGGTGAATGAAGAAGTCTCATTCATATTTTGAATCTCACTTTTTCTGGCATAGCTTACTGATACCAGCTGGGGAAACTTCTCTGCTTTGAAGAGCTAATGTCCCTAGAGGAAGTCTAGCTGTAGAAAACAATAGTAACTTAGATAAAATAAATGAGCATTGCATTTCCATACTTTTGCTCTCTTTGTGTCAAAACAGTTACTCATTTTAATCATTACTCTTCCAAATGGTACTCATATTGAAAATCTTAAAACTGTACCCTCCATTGTGCTCTAAGACATTCAATGAGGAGTCTAAAAGCAACAGTTGATTCAATTAATAAGACTTTAGTGAGGAGTTCTTTTCTTAACCAAGAGTGGAATTTCTGACCAGAAGAAAGGAAACTTTGCAAAATCACAGAGAAAATCTGACATCTAGGAATAAAGAAAGGAAGATCAATGCACTCAGAATATTTGGAAAAGAGATGTGCAAAAGAAATAGTGTAATCAGGAAGCAGTGTTACAAATATGATTCTAAAGACCTGGCCAAAAAGCAGGATTTTACAATTATTGTTAGAAATTTTCTCCATAATTGTTATTTATATTGTTTTACTCTTTTAAGCCCAGGAAGTACTTAACAAACTTATTTTTGTTTCTTTTTCATAGAAAATATCCTTATGTGACTAAGGACACAAGATTTTAAAAAATATGTAAAAATTGTTAATGATAGGAATTAAACAGTCTACAATGGAAATATTATGATGAATTTTTTAAAGAAATCATCATAATTTGTAATACTTTGCTTTTAACTTTTTTTTCAAAGATAAATTTATTTATTTGAAAAAACAGAATTACAGAGAGAGAAGTAGAGACAGAGGGCGATCTTACATGTGCCAGTTTACTCCATAATGCCCACAACGGCCAAGGCTGGACCAGGCCCAAGCCAGGAGCCAGGAGCTTCGTTATGTGGGTTCAGGGGTCCATGTACTTGGGCCATCTTCTGCTGCTTTCCCAGGCATATTAGGAGGGAACTGCATTGAAAGTGGAGCAGCCAGGCCTGGAACCAGAGCCCATATGGGATGCCAGCAGAGTGGCAGGCAGCAGCTTTACCCACTACACCACAATGCTGGCCCCGCCTTTTAACTTTTAAATAGGAAACGAAAGTAAACTTGGTAATTACTATAGATTTATGTTTTAAATGCATGCCAATTTAGATTTATTCTGAAATACCTCATTACTGAGGAGAAACTTTGTAGCTTCAATTTATTGGAAGTACTGAGCATTGTTTTAACTTATTCCTGCAGTTGTCAGATTGTCATGGCTCTGTTTGATCTGAATAACCGGCATTTTTAACAAGGGAATGGGAATGGTTGTTAACAACTGAAACTGTTTACTATGGGAAATGTCCTATGTCTTTGGTTTCCATGAAATTAGGACTATTTAGAGGTGGTTTTATTTCTAGGCTACTGCCATTGCTAGAGTATCTAGTAAAGCCACAGGCTATGGAACATGCATGTAAGAAGCTGAGTCCAGTGTATTGGAATGTATGCAGCAGGCAAAGGGAAGTGGGTTCTGCTACTAATAGTATTTGATGCGATCTTATTTATCTTTTTATTTTTTTTCATTACTGACCATCATCCTTAGTTTCAGTGCATTGGAGATAATAGTTCAGTTATAAATATGACAGGTATGTTTCCCCCTTTGAGTTAAAAAAAAAAAAAAAACAAAAAACGTAGTCTTCTGAGGCTGGCATTGTGATACAAAGCATAAAATCTGCTTTTTGGGCCTGCATCCCATATTAGAGTCTGGGCTACTCTGCTTCTGATATAGCTCTCTGATATTGTGCCTGGGGAAGCAGTAGAAAACCACGAAAGTACTTGGGCCCCTGCCACCCATGTTGCAGACTTAGATGGAGGTCCAGCTTCCTGGCTTCACTCTGGCCCAATTCCAGCTTTTAAGGTGATTTGAGGAGTGAATGGAAGTGTGTGATCTAGTGGATGATCTCTCTCTCTCTCTTTTCCTTTCAGATAAATAAAAATAAATCTTAAAAATTCTTCAACGTTCCTTAAGTGGAACTTATTAAAACACACTCTAGCTGTATAGTCTTTTGAAAAGTATATTGGGTAAATGAGAAAAAGAAGCAAATGAAGTGGTATTCTTGTGAAAATATGTGAACTGTTTTTTAAAAAATTCTGTATGAGGCATATTTTAGAGTTGCTTCAATTTCTTCCCATTCACAGGGTGAAAAAAAGCTTGTAAAATAAAAAGAATATTTGGAAATATCTTCAAGGCAATTTATGCTTCAGGCAAGAGGTCAAAATAAACGTTGTCTCTATTACTATCATTCAAGCAATCCCTTTGTGTGTCTGTGTATGTGTGTGTGTGTGTGAGCATGTGTTTATTTGTTACATGGCACAATTTTCTCTTAATTGGCAGTATTCTACCACCTCTCACCCAGCAGGCCTTGCCTCTGTCACTTTCAGTGATTCCACACTCCATATTTAAGTAGGAATTATCTCTTTAAAGCAAACTCATCATGGGGCCGGCGTCGTGGCATAGTAAGTTAAGTCTCTTCCTGCAGCGCCAGCATCCCATATGGGCACCGATTGGAATCCTGGCTGCTCCACTTCTTATCCAGCTCCCAGCTAATGGCCTGGGAAAGCAGTAGAAGATGGCCCAAGTGTTTGTGTTCCAGCACCCACGTGGAAGACCTGGAAGAAGATCCCAGCTCCTGGCTTCAGATTTGCCCAGCTCCAGCCATCGTGGCCATTTGGAGAGTGAAGCAGTAGAACTCTTTCTGTCTCTCCCTCTTTCTGTCTGTAACAATCTCAAATAAATAAATAAATAAATATTTATTTTTTAAAAAAAGGCAAAATCATCATGTGCTCCTGTTCCCCGAATTTCTTGGATTTGTTGTTGTTTTTGTTCAGAAGACAATAAGGTAAAGTATCACCTTGACTTTCAAAGGCCCAATTTCATTCCACTCAAATAAATAAATATAGAGGGTTGCTTGTCATGATGGAATAAGCTTAGCTTCAGTATGAATAGATGGAGCCCTTAGACAATGTGGCTGTATGAAGCTGTCTTAGTCCTGGTACTGTGATGTCTAAGAGTTGAATTCAGGGCAAGCTCTCTGTAACAGTTGCAGTCTGACTTTCAAGATGCTTATTTTTTAGACATTGTAGGAATAAGAAGAGGTATCATACACCTCATTGGCTCTATTAGATGATGTGACTGTTCATGAATTATCACTGAAGCTTGACAGAGGAAAGGTACTGATTGACTCAGGCCTACATGATGTGGGTCTAATTGTGGACCTGGAAGATGAGGGGTGGGAAATCAGCTTTACCTAACACAGGACCACTCCTGAGTACAGGAAGGATGAACCAAGCAGACCAAAGTCATAGACTTGTTATTGTAAGAAGACAATTTGAAGAATAAATATCCACAATAGTTGGGGCTGCACACAAAGTATAGATTCATCTACCCATGAGATAAAGAAAGGAATGAACTGTCTCATTAGAAAGCTATGTATTTAAAATGCTGTTGAAACCTGATATACTCAATAATATGAAGTTACCAAAGACAGATTAAAAATGAAGCATAGAAACTTTTAAAAACTATGTATTTATAAACTTCATGAAACATTATCTTTTAAGTTAGAGAAAGGAATTAGTCAATATTTGATGTTCAAACAAGCTTTATATATATAATTAAAATATAATATAGTCTTTCAGCAATAGGTAATATTTAAAAGGTAACAGAACACCTTTGATGTAGTTATCCCACTTCGGCTAAGTATCTCAAGATAATTGCAAATGAAAATATAATACATTGTTGACAAAAAATAGGAAATACAAGCAAAAAGGAAGAAAAGGGAGTGACAGTTTGAGAAATTAATGAAACAATATTTTTGCCTTTAAATGCATAAATTCATGGAAATTCTTATTGAAATGAAACCACACTAAAAATACAAAACAGAATCAGATGCTCCATTTAATCCTCAATTTCTTAATAATGCTAGTTTAATTGATTGAAATCAAAAGATAATTTAAATGATGGTGAATGTTTTTGTTTATGGAAAAATAATTTTTAGTGTTTTATCTTTTAATTTTTATTTATATTTGCAATAATTTTAATAAGATGCCTATTATATTACTGTGGTATCTATTTTAGTCTATTATAGTCTAAAGTGGTAGAGTAGTTAAATTTGCATTAATATATAATCCCAACAAGCTTGTGTCATGTCTCTTTTTTAATATTTTTAGAAGATAAAGAAACATGTCATTCTTGCCTTAAACCTTGTGTATTAACAACAGTTTTTTTAATATACAGTTCCATCTAATAACTGAGAAGTTCAGAAAAAAAATGTATGCTTCTCAGCTTTTTGCCTTTAGCTGCAAGTCCCTTTGCTTATGTATCAGAGCAAGCATTGGAAATAAGAATTGACATTACTTCAATTCAAAAATTAAGGTTTTTTTTGCATTCTTTCCTACTTCTCTATCATATTCTATTTTTCTCAACACAATTTATGACATTCTTCCTACCATTAAGACTATCAATTGTTACAAAACAATTTCTTTTCAATCACTAGATAATATTTTTGTATTTTCCCATACCTCTCCATTTCCCGAAAGTTCAATTAACTCCAGAAAAGCAATGCACTTCACTTTAATAATTGTGGTCATGAGGAATGAGATGTATCTGGTATAGATCACTGGAAAGCCTTGTATGTCTTGTAGTAGAAAGTCTTCCCTACACTCAGTCATTCTTAAGAGTTAATATGATGTTAGCCAAGCTGACAGACCCAAAGGCCATCTTCTCATCTCCCTGTGGCCCACTGCAGAGAATGTAAATGAAGGTAAATGGCCATTAAAGCAAGCAGATAAAAGAAAGTTAATGCTTTCATAGTTAATCTAAATGATCCAGAAATAGTTGAATTCTTAATACTTTAGAATCAGAACGTATTCGAAGATACAAATTAAAAAAAAATTATGTTGGCTTCTGTGTTCTGCCTTACTGTTCATCAACAAAATGCCTAGGAGAACATAAGCATTGGAGTTAAGCAGAGAGAGGGAGGAAGATAGTTGTCTCCAGGGGGATGGAAGTCTATCTTTATGATCACCTTACAAATCATAATATAACAAAATAATCAGAGTTTAATTGAATTACATCATGCTAATGTTGTATTCCACAGTTCATTTTCCCTAGTGCTAACACTACTTGATTGCAATGAAAAGACCAAAACTATTCATGTGTGCTTTGGGTGTATGCAGATATATCCATGGCTTCTTCATTCATTTAGAAAATAATAAAATTATGCCCTTGTGATAGTTCTTGAAGTTAAAAAAAAAAACTTGCTGTAATGAATGCATAATATACAGCATAAAATTGAGTGCTAGTATTTTCTACAAAATAAAATACCGAGAATCCCATATGACACAAACAATTGCATTTTTAAAAAATCTCACATGGTTTGAAAAGTAATTTGTTATTAAACTTTAAAATGTTCATGACACTGTATTAGTTATTGGCCATGTAGTTAGATAAATTTAGTACATTAGAGGTAATTTTGGCAACGAAAATTCAGTGGTCTCAGAAAAGTATGTAGTAATCATACTTGCATAACCCTTAAGAACAAAGCAAAATTTTAGGCTAAAATGGAAGCACTCAGTACATATCAAGACTTAGGAGAGGTGACCAAAATGGAAAAGAAACAATAGCAAATTAACTTAGTAGTGTAATTAATGGATAACACAACTACATTGATGGGAGTGAGCAGAGATAATTAATCTTTGGAAAACAGGATTTCAACTGTAGAGTGTATGTATAAAGACAAACATACACTAAAAAAGGGAAGGGTAGAATGAACACTAAGTTATTTGATTGGAATTGGAAACATTGGCCTGAGTTCACAGTTTTCAATATTGATACAAACAAATACTGCTGTTAGTATAAGTGTATGTGTGCATGATTTACAATGTATCCATGAATCTCTCAGCTATATCCTCCAAGGAGAGCCTAGAAGTGATGATGCCCAATAGTAATGCATACACTTGGAAATAAGATCTTCATTTCTCAATACTACTTTGTCAATAAAGGAAAAAAAACTCTGTAGAAAAATTATTAATTCCAAGACTCAGGAAATATATAGAAGATCTGAAACATCTTTTTGTTGTCAGAAGTAAGGAAATTCTCAAATAATGATGAGGTATTTTGAAAGGACACAGAAACCAATATGAGTGACCTCTCAATATTCATGTCAGAAATAATTTGAGCAATAAAGTAAGCAATGAAAATCATGGATTATAATCCACAAAATAAAATAACTATCTATAACCTAAGGGCCAACACTGTGGAATAATGGGTAAAGCTACCACCTGCAATGCTATAACAGCACCAATTTGTGCCTCAGCTATTCCACTTCTAATCCAGCTCCCTGCTAATAGACTTGCAAAAGTAGTGGAAGATGGCCTAAATGTTTGGGACCATGCCACTCATGTAAGAGACTCAGATGAAGCTCCTGGCTCCTGACTTTTGCCTGGCCCAGCAAATGAAAAATCTCTCTGTCTCTCCCCCTCTCTCTCTTTAACTCTTTCAAATAAAAATATGTACATATATATTAAAACATTATCTATAAGAAAATTTAATAAAGTAGTGAAGCAGTAGAAGGGAGAGACCCTCTTTATAGTGGTTATTATAAGGAGAGACAACAAGTAATGCAATGTGGGATTTTAGAGTAGATACTGAACCAAAGAAAGCATATTAATTTTAAAAATTGTGAAATTCAAAGACAATTTTAAATTTTATGATAGCATTTAATTTTTGTTAAATTCCTAGTTAAGATAATTAATTGGACTACAGAGATGCTAGTAAAAAATAGGAAGTAAGTACAGAATGATTGTATTTTTCTTATTATATTTAAATAACAAAAAACAAAAATCTTAGAGAAAATAGAATAAATTAAATTGTTTTTATTTTGACAGTGTGGTAGAAAAAGTAAAAAAAAAAAAAAAAACCTGCAAAACAGGCTAGACTCATATCTAAGAGCTGTAAAACTAAATGTAAGATAATTACCTAAACAAGACAAAGAGTAATGCATTTATAAATAATATTCAATTCTTTTGTTGCTTAAACTTCATGTAATCTCTAATTCTCAAAAATGAATTACTATGATACGTGATGCTAATAGTAATGATCCCAATGGAATCTACCAGTTCTAGTTTATTTATATTTGAAATATGAATAAATATTTTAGAAAATCCATTTTCAATAACAAATGCTGGCTAAATCAATTTTGACAGCTTATGTAGCATATTGGATATATCTTATTGAAATAAACATTTTAATTAAAGATTCCAGATTGTTAATTGTTTTCAGACCAAGAGAAAGTATAAAGGCCAGTGGAATAAAAATATTTGCCTTTTAAGACTGAATATGTGACTTTGCATTTCAAATATTGAACTACATATTCATTTCATAATTTATGTTTCATTATTTGCTTAAATATACATTTCTCCCTATGCCCACCCACATGTACATATACTTGTACACACAGTGTGTTTCCACATATTCTATCAACATAATATCAGCTTTAAATCTCTGAAATTATTTTAGTTGATATCTATAGTCTATTTTGTAGTAAAGGGTATGAGCTAGATTGACTAATTTGTTTTTAATTTTAGGATTTTATATTTTGTTAAGGGAAACTATTCAGAGCCTACTATTCCAAATGTTTTGACCAGTACGGGCATCATTAATTCGTGGTGCTCATCATAAGAATACTGAATGAATATATATTTGATAGGAATGATTCGATATACTAGAGGAGTATTTCATAAACTTAACACTATCTCTAAGATATGCATATGTTTATAAGGGGTAGAAAACAACTCATTGAACAGCTGGAGGGTTGTGTGTAATATGAGATATCTCTTTTATATATATATATATATATGTTACAGTTTGAGGTTGCATTAATAGTTTCCAAAATTTTTGTTCAAATGGTTTATTTTCTTTTTATATTTTAAAATTAATTTTTCATATTTTTATTTGAAAGGCAGAGAGAAAGAGAGAAAAGCAAATGAAGACAGAGAGAGACAGAGATCACTCATCTGCTCATTCACTCCCTAAATGCCTGTAACAGTCAGGGATGGGTTAGGGCAGAACTAGGAGTAAGGAACTCAAGCTAGGTCTCCCCCATGGATGGTGAGAACTCAAGTAGTTGATACATCACCTCTGCTTCACAAGTGTGTTCTTAACAGGAAGATGGATTTGGAAGAGCCACTCTGATACAGGACACAGGGTTTCTGTTAACATTTTAATATATTTCCTAAGGTGACAAGAAAAAAGAAAATTATCCTCATCTAAAAAATTGCTTTGGTTAACATAGTTTTTTTTTTTTTCAATTTAGATAAAAGTAACGTGTATCTGTCATATATATATATACAACTGGAAGAAAAGATTCTTCGAGAAGCTAAAACTAGAAGACATTTTGCTTAATTGAATTTTAAAAAAGCATTAGAAACAAAACTTTGCTCAAACAAAAAACAGTGGAAAAGATTGCCCTCAAGGGTACATTGCCAAAGACTGATTTGATGAGTAGAAAAACTTTCAAGCAGCTCAACAAGAAACATGCTAAATTGCAAAATCAAATCACGAGTAGATAAAAACAAGTGGATTGCAACAACTTTAGTAGCTAAAAAAAATTATACATCCAATGCCCAGAAGAGTTTTGCAACTTTTTTAGTTGATAATATTGCTTTTATGATACCATGATACCCACTTGTATTGAATCCATATATATATATAATCCTTATATCTATCAATCACATTTAAAGTCTGACCAAAACCCCAAAGGCTTAATGTTAAATTTCTCCACATTTGTCAAACCCGCTTATATTGAATTTCCAGTTACATCAACCTGTTAGTTTCGCCGGTTATGCTGTGTTTTTATAGGACTTTATACTACTTTCTGGTACCACAGAGAGGCGGAAGAACAACAAAGTAGTAGATACTACAATGTGCTTTCCTGCAAATATTGTATTACTTTGTTTTATCAACATTTCTATCTGATCTCTGGAAGTTAGATATATAGTAAGCTCATTCCAGTTTCTGTAAGGTTGGAGCAACGTTGACTGAAATTGTGAAGATACTAAAGCATATTGAAATATTTAGCTCTTTTTATCTGTCACATCCTAACTTTGAGGAATATTATTTAAAAACTTGCAAGGATTTCAGGATCATTTTCCTACTTTATGACAAAAAAGAATGAATGGATTTATTTTCCTGCTAGATTGTAAAATGTGGTTTGTTTTAATGTATGAGACATAAATCCCAGAGTCTATCTTGAGGTTATATTTGGCACTGGAGTCCATAGAGTGGATATAAAATAATTTTGTAAAAGTGAAGACATTGATACCACAGTGGGTTTTTTTTTTTTTTTGGTTTCAGCATTCTAGTGTGGGTAAACTTAAATTTACTTTAATTTTTTATTACACTGAAAGAACAGAAGTTCTTGCTATTCTTGGTTTATGCATGATTAGGAGGAACACTTTTTGTACATGTTACCATGTAATGTTCATGTTTAGGAAGGAAATTTATGATTGGATTGAGTTCATTAAATATAACTTGATTTTTTCTTGGACTTCTGTAAAAATTTTCACTAAAAATCTGTTTAAAAAGGCCAGTTAGTTTGTTTTAAGAATACTGAAGAAAGATACTTTACATAAAGAATTATCTATATCTTACGGTAAATAAGTTCATTAAAGAATATAGCTATGCTTCAAAACGTAAGTGGCTAATGAAAAATGAAGAGTAAAAATTAAAGAATGTTTAAAATGCTCCTATTTTTACTCATGGTCAAATCTAAGATGAAGTGAATGATGTCATATAACACTTTACATGATTTACTTGGAGGAAACAAATATCCTCAACTCAATATTTTATTGTTATGTATTCTAAGCTTTAGTTCTGCAAAATTTGTTAAATATTTATATTCATAATTTTGTTTTTAATTTTCAGTTTAGGTTGCCAGTAAAACTTTTAATTTTTAGTAAGAACACTTTATACCCATTGAATGGCTTATAAATTTTCTTTCTTAAAATTGGTACTGTTAGTTAAGTCTTTCAAAAAACTTAAACTCAGCTTAGAAATATTAACCAGTAGTCTAGGAAGTGTCATGATTGGATAACTATGATAGCCATTTCCATTCACTGTTTAAATTACTGCCTCCAAATCCATTGATTCATATTCCCATAGCAAACACTATTGGCTGTAATGGAACTAAGTGCAAGAATAGTAAAATAAGAATAAATAAAGCACAGGGTGTCACTTGTGACATTTTATAGCAGGTAGAAGAGACTGACACATAAATTGTACTTTGATTCAAGCTATCAGAAGAAATGCACAAATTACCGTGTGCTCAATAAAGGAAAAGAGCTCTTTCCTGATCAAAGAAACAATATCCCTTTACATAATTCAAAGACTCAGTCCTACCTTAAATGTACGACTAAATTTATTTATGTATCATTTATTTAATTCATTTATTCACTGAACAAAAAAATAAGGTTTTTTTTTTTTTTTTTTTTAGGTATAGGAGACACATTGCAAACATAAATACAATATACAAGGAGAAGGATTAAGACATTAGCAACAAAATCTCTGCCTGGGACTGCAAAAAGAGGGAGTCAGAGATGACATCTGAGTGGTCTCTGGAAGAACAAGTAGTTTTCCATCCTGGAAGTACGAATCTGGAGGAGAACAATAAGAAAAATACCCTACATGAATGGAGAGTAGTATGTACAAAGACTGTGAAAGATCAAGGGTTTTGGAAAGTTTGCCAAGCTTAAAAAATAGCAATGTTTTCAAGAAAATGTTATCTCAGCAAAACCTCTGGTGTCCCATTTTCCTGCTCACTTTATAAATCCTAAATTCAAGAACACGTATTAGCGATCTGATACAAACCCAGCGATCTATTTGTCATGGAATTTACATTTTAAAAAATAGAATAAAATGGAAGACATTGATTATTTTTTTCCTTTTGGAATTCAGATATACACTTAAAACCATTTTATATTAAGTATTCGTGTTATGTTTAGCTCCTTATTCTTTTTAAACTTACATAGTCACTCATGTAACCACTAACCAGATCATGTACACAATAACTTCAGCGGCATCTTGCAGCCTGGCAGTGATGGCGGCAACCGCGGAGTCCTCATGGGAAGACCCACAACGGAGCTGTGTGCAAGTCCTGGAGAAGCGGGATGGCACAGCGCTATACTGACAGCAGTATAGTTCTGGTGGCATGGGTTGCATTGTTTGCGATGCTGCTTTGTCCTTTCTAACTTCCTGGAAACGCCCAGGGTTTTCTCGAGCCAGGGCCCATGTGCTGAGCAGGAGGTCAGTGATGGAACTGCGCTCAGGCACCGGGGGAATGGAGCTCATGGCCGGTATAAGGGCAGATGTTGTAGTCACTGATCTTAAGGAATTGCAAGACCTGCTGAAGAAGAATACTGATAAACAAGCTTCTTGTCACCGGTTCTATTCAAGCCAAAGTACTGAGATGGGGTAGTGGTAGTGGTAGGCGGATAGAAGACTTTCCTCCTCCAACAGACCACGTGCTGATGGCCAACTGCTGCATTATGAAGTCTTTGGAGCTATTGTTGAAGACCTTAAAAGATCACCACGGATATAGACTTGCATTATATGTTGTTACGAACATTGGGGAAAAAAAAAAAAAAAAACGGAAATCAACACAAAATATGTTGAGCTCCTTCAATTAGACTTTGACTTGAAAAAATTCCTTTGGAAAAAAAATGATGGAGTATCAAAGTAAAGATATTAATATTATGTGCATGAGAAAGAAAAAAATCAAAATTCGTATCCTGAATTTTTAGCTATCTTATCCAAGCTATTGACAACCTGGGTAAGCTAAAGACGTGACTGGAGCACATGAATTCAGCATGAGAGATTTTTGTTTCCAGCAGGTCTTAATATGTTTTAAAAGTCAGACCAGAAAATTTTAGCTTATCTTCAGGAAAAATAAATGTTTAAGTTGTTTCATTTCTTCGAAGATAAATTTAGTACTTAAATGTTCTTTTACTTGGAAAAATAAAAACTGGAAATGTTGTCTTATAAACTTCTATTGGCCAAAGTTTTCAGACTTTCCTCTTCTGAGAATGTGGATGTGTTTTAAATAATAAATTGTACTGTGCTGTGCTGCTGAGAACATGAATCAGGGAATGGAGGGGTCAAAAAGAACCTTACGGAGTTTTCCATTTGCAGATGGAATGAGAATGGAAAGTTTGTTTTCAGTCTTGTACAATTGGATGCCTCATGTACTTTTCCTTTGGGTTTGTTTTCCAGGAAAATCTGGCTAAAAACCCTGATAATAACTTGCTTACATGAAACAGATCTCTAAATAACCACAAATATAGTTCTGAACACACTTCCTAAATGATTCTTACCCTGTCCCTATCACTTTTGTCTTATGACAATCATCTGCTCACACATGCTCATCTGTCAAGGACTTGAGTCTCCAATTCCAAAAAGTAGTAGCTGGACAGAATTCTGTTACATAAGGCATTGGTGTAAGATGGCACATTTTATGTGTTAAAAGAAACACATGTTTTTGAGAGGAAAAGAAAGAAAAAGTTTCAGCACACTTCGGCTGTATATATCCCCACACCTCTGCTCATTGTTCACCTACTCAGTGTGATCATTCCATCTTCAATCATCATTAGTTTGGGTTGTTTATGAAACATTAAAATAAAATCATCTTGTAATCCATCTTTTTTGTTTTATATATCAGTATTTTGGTTTTTATCTGTATTCAATTTGTGTTGTATTCCATTCAGGGAATATACCACAGTATAGCCTATTTCATCTGGATGCACATTTAAATTGTTTCCAGTTTAGAGCATTTAGTTGCCATGACTATCTTTACAGTGGACGTCAATATATATTTCTGTTAGGTACATACTCAAGAATGAAATCTGGAGTCAAGTTTAGCTCACATAGATATTAGAGATCATTATTTTTGAAGTTAAAATTTATACTTACATTTTGACATTCCAGAGTATCTATAAAAACAATAATACTGATGGCAGCTGCATTTTTTAGCTAAGGCTACCATAACAGCACATCACAGACTGGTTGATTTAAACAACAGAAATTTATTTTCACACTCTTCTGAGGCTAGACATACATGATCAAGTTGTTAGCAGGTTTTATTTCTTTTGAGGCCTCCTTTTGCTTGTAGATGTTCAGATTCTTGCTGTGCCCTCCCTGGAGTCTCCAAATATCCTAATCTCCTCTTCCTATAAGAACACCAGTCATATTAAATTGGCTTTGCCCTAAAGGCCTCATTTTAACAGAATCACATTTTTAAAAGGCCTGTTACCAAAGGAAGTCACATTCTAAGGCATAGTAGGTAAAGGCTTCAACCTATACCTATATAGCTCAGGTCATAACAGTAGGCTAACTCAGATTCTGTGATGGTCAGACTTATTTTTATCTCCCCATTCAAATCATTTGACTCTTGAAAGAATAATTCAGTGAATATTAAGCCAAGAGCCAAATAGGCATGTTTATTTAAACATTTTTCAGAGAATAACTGAAGTGCAATGAATATTTATTTGACTAAGTGATGATGCCTCTTATATTCTTAAAGAAATTACACCACATATATGCTTATATATATATGTATATGTTCATGTGTGTATGTTATAAATACATATATACACATTATATAATGTATATGCATACATATACATGTACATATATACATATATTGAAATTATATAATCAAGAAATATTTTCTGGTTTTATACTTTCAAAAATTCTTTAAATGAAAATGGAGATATGAAATAAGTGAATTTATATGTGGTATACATATATCTTAATCCTCACAATGTTCA
Source organism: Oryctolagus cuniculus (assembly GCF_964237555.1). Classification (NCBI taxonomy): domain Eukaryota; kingdom Metazoa; phylum Chordata; class Mammalia; order Lagomorpha; family Leporidae; genus Oryctolagus; species Oryctolagus cuniculus. The sequence goes on along the minus strand of NC_091437.1, from coordinate 103,142,024 downwards.
GTGATATAAGTATCATCTATTTTACAGATACAATAACTGAGGGAAAGATTGATCAAGTGGTCTAACATCAATGGAAATTTCTTTGTCATTAAGTCTAGTAATATTTTATAATAACCAAGTTTTAACTTGAATGTTTATTTACATGTAAGACAATGCTTCTAGTTCATTGCCAATAGGTTGTATATTCTTCATTTGTTCATCGTCATCCACTCATCCAAGCAAAGACCATGTATTCTCTTATCTGTGGCTGAGAATTTACTGGAATTTGAAGATAGAAGAGCAACATAAACAGGGCCTCTATTTTTATAAGCCTGCCATCTAGGATGAAGTTGCATACTTTCAGAGTAAAAAGAATGTATAGAATGCACCTATATTGAAACAAAGTAAGTGCACACATTTCTTTCTTATATGGAATTTAAATTATATTATCTGTAATTTATAAATAGAAGCATTTCTCTAAAGATCTGGGGCAAGAGATTGTTCGGTGTCTAGCCCCTAGCTGGAGATCAGCATTGCGGATGCAGTGGTGCTGACGACAGAGGGTCTTCACAGTGTGTTCAAGGCTGCCGTCTGCGGAAAAGTTCTCAGGAGTTTGCAGTGTTCTAAGGCTCCAGGGAGACCCATAGCTGTGACTTTTATTTTTTTCTGGCTTCCACAATATGCCTCTGGGTGAGATATCTCAGAATTTGACCACTTCTATAATTTTATCTAAAGATGGTATAAGTTTCCTGAGCTCTTAAATTTCCTAAGCTCTTAAATTTTCCGAATTTGCCTTCCTTTCCTAATGCCTGCTCTCTCTCTCTCTCCCCCACTGTGGTATTCAACAAGATCTCTCTCATTTCCTATTCTAGTCTCCTTCCTAAGAGATCTCTAGATTGGGTGAATGGAGAAGGTATAAGGATACTTGTTTTGACTCACTGTGTGCTTTCTATATGGTAAAACGTGTAATAAAGGCTTCCATTAAACCAGGAAGATTCAAGAACTTGAACTCAGAACATGCATCTAAAGAAGAAATTTTATATCATGCGTAGTAGTTAAAATCATATGCATCTTTTGTATGGGCTGGTTTGAGACTCTGCTGCTCCACTTTCCCCTGCTAATGGCCTGGGAAAAGCATCAGATATGGCCTGCATGCTTGGGCTCCTGCAGACCCAGATGAAGCTCCTGGCTCCTGGCTTAGGCCTGGCCATTGCAGCCATCTGGGGAATGAACCAGAAGATGGAACATCTCTGTCTCTCCCCTTCTCTCTGTGTAGTGATTTTCAAGAAATAAATAAATCTTAATTTAAAAACAAGAATAAATAAGTGAATAGGAGCTCACTAGTAAGAAGTGTTGTGTTTGTACAAGAGAATCCTACAGTGCCAATGTGGTAGATGATTCTAAAAGAGCAAAGTGGGACTGCAGAGGTGAAGCTATTGAGAAAATCAAAGACTTTAGAGAATTTATTAAACGTTTTTGGTCTCTGTTCTTACACGAATTAAAATTGTGACAGATTTTAATTTGGGAGGGACTTTTCTCAATAATTGTTAAGTGAGGAGAATGTGTCACATATGATTCAACATGAATGCTTCTCACCAAAGACCATTCACGAAACTAGTTTCTTTACTACAACAAAAATAGTAAAAATTCAAACTGTGGATAGTTGAGATCTATGTGCTTACCAGCTGTCAAACACTAAATAGCTTTATCTATTGCCTCATTGAATACTCAGGAAACAAATCAGCTCACTTTAAAGGTGAGGAAAACTAGAGAGTAAACTCAAATCCAGGCATTCTGATGCCAAAGCTGATATTCTCAGCAAATGCCCTGCAAGTAATTTTGTCTTGGGTATAAGAGAAGTCACTTAACAAAACACTTTTACGTTTTCAAACCCATAGAATCAAAAGCAGGTATTTGCAATATAGTTAAGAAAAATTAAAAACAGGAGCTTCAGAAGCAATCGTTTATGTAAATATGGAAAAATATACAATTTGAGACATGTTCTTGGCAACTTTAATTTTGTTACTCTACTTAAAATGTTTAAACTATATTATTAACAACCTACCTTTGTAAAATAGAATGTGTTCTCATTGCTAATATTTGATTGAAATTACTAAATCTGAAGATTATTGCATGTGTTTACTAATTGCACTCATTTATTATATGTGCAATACTAAAAATAACCTAAATTTCAAAATTGGATTTAACATTTACTTCTCTGAAGATGAAATAATTTAATCACAAAATTACTCTGTGTTACCACATTGTTCATTATTTGCCATCTTATTCAGTACAGACTAAAGGAATAGTTTTCTTCCAAGATAAAATAAATAGAATACTAGAGTAAAACCTAACATCTTGTGAGTGAAGTGAATCTCCATCATAAATGTCTTGTATCATAAAATATTTAGAAGTATCAGGATATACCTTTTTATCGTTTCAACTATAATCCATAAACACAGGATGTGGAATCTCAGAGGTGTTCTTGTTTAATATTAACAATTGAAAAGTGAACCACAACATCTGCTGTTTGCGAATTTTCTCCCCATGATGTCTATTTCAGTTTCCAAACTAGAAGCTGTGGGCATATTTTCCTTTTAAGATTTGCCTGTTTGTTTTTCCCTTTTCATTTTGAGTTGGGTGATGCTATGAATTTAAATTTGACTATGAGAAACCAACAGAAGAAAAACACTAAGAAAAGTAAATGATAGTATTTAGAAAAATTATTTTCTAAGATCCCAGTGTTTTACAATTGTTTTAATTGTTGTAGTAGTAATTCAACTCATTGTGACTCAAAATCTGGAAGAGTTGTTAATTCAATTTTCACACACATGCAAACAGTCACATGCACACACATAACCTCTTTAAAGAGATAAAATACATCAGTACGGAGGATAGCTTACATAAAGATAAGAAATACAAATATTCTATCATAAAAGGGTCAGATCATTTTATATATTTGGGAAATAAGTCAATACACATAATACTGTACTCATTTATGTTTCTCTCTCCAATCATATCCCCCAGTAGCAATATTTATAATTAATTGTGATATTAGATTTTTTTTATATTTTGGGACATATATTTTCCAATAAATTAAATTTCCTTTTATTTTAAATCTGTATAATATATTATACAATTTATGTGTTGACTTAACATTATGTCTGCGAAAGTAACTATTTTGAGAAGTAGTTTACTATATAAACTATATAGAGAACTTGTTTTATAGTTGACAACTGTATAACAATATTACTTCTTTCAGATATGCTAACCTATATTCCTCAAATTCTCTTCTGATAGATACTGATTACAGTATTTTTTAAAGTTCTGGTATAAGTATTTTGGAGGATATATGATAAAAATTATTTATAACATTGCTTTATGATAACCGCACAAGTACACATTTTATGTCACAGGGCATATACATTTTCAATAGCACAAAGTAATAAAGTGTTCTCTAGAGTATTTGTAGAAATTCTATCAGTTTTCCTTTTTCTTTGCTTGTCAATGTCTTGCTCTTCTATTCATGAGATTGAATTATTCACTTTTGTCTATTAAGATACAAATATATATGCAAAATATCAAAAAGGTTATTTAACTTTGTAATAAGTAATTGTACATTAATTTACCTCTGTGTACATTCATTCAAGATATGATCTCATCCAGTCTGATGGTTATATTCTAATAGCTCTCAAGTTTATATGTCAACTCTAGATTTCCACATTAATTCCATTCTTGTGTAAACAATTGTTTACCAGACACCTGAACATGGATGTCTGATTGTCACGCTGAACTTGCATGTCCAAATCAGAATTCCAGATTTGTATTTCCAAAACCTGCTCCATCAGTCAATGGCAGTCACATATTTCTGTGTTGTCTCCTTCCATCCTTGATACTTCTTTCTCTCCTATATTTCTTTTTTCTTTTCTTTTCTTTTTTTTTTTTTTTTTTTTTTTTTTTTTGACAGGCAGAGTTAGACAGTGAGAGAGAGAGACAGAGAGAAAGGTTCACCCACCAAATTGCTGCTATGGCTGGTGCGCTATGCCAATCTGAAGCCAGGAGCCAGGTGCTTCCTCCTGGTCTCCCACGTAGGTGCAGGGCCCAAGCACTTGGGCCATCCTCCACTGCCTTCCCTGGGCCACAGCAGAGAGCTGGACTGGAAGAGGAATGACTAAGACAGAATCCGGCGCCTCGACTGGGACTAGAACTTGGGGTGCTGGCGCCACAGGCGGAGGATTAGCCTAGTGAGCCATTCTCTCCTATATTTCACATCAAATTGATAATTAATCTCCACTAGTTCTATTTCTAAAATACTAAAGATTGAGTATACAACCACTTCTTGTTTGTTTGTTTTTTTTAGCTATCTATTTGCTTGAGAAGGAAAGAGAGAGAATCTTTCATCTTCTGATTGGCTCCCCCAAATGCTTGCAACAACTGAGGCTGAGCAAGATCAGCCTGAGGGAATCCAAAACTCAATGGACTGCACCACCATTACTTTAACCATCAATACTGCCTCCTAGGGTCTGCATTAGCAGGAAACTGGAGCCAAGAATCAAACCAAGGCATCCAATGGGCAATACAGGCCTTATGATTGTGTCCTGTGTCAAAGAAGAGGCCCAATACCTGCCCCTCAATCACATCTTCACACCTCAACCATTACCACTGTCACAATCCAGTATTCTTGAAATCACCAACTCATTCCTAACTGTTGTAACGACTTCCAAATTGTTTTGGAATCACTAACCTTTCCCACTTCCAGTCTGTTCTCAAAGTATCAGTAATCTCCTGAAATCAAGTCCACATTATGAGTTTTGCACAAAATCTTCTGGCTCACTCTAATTAAATTTCAACGTTCTTGACTGGGGTCAAGGTCTTGGCTGATCTTGCCTATATTATCATTTGGACACCTCCTATAACTATCCCAAACCTTGTTTATGAAACTGCTAAGACATAGCTCTCTTGACTGTTCACTGGACTTGTACCAGTCAGCTTTTCATAACTATAGCCAAGTTCTTGTGTTAGCTAACTTGGCAAAGAAGGGAGATTTATTTTGTTTCATGGTTCTGGAGGTCCAAGTCTAGGGGCCTATATCTGGTGATTGAGTTCTTGTTGACAGAGTCCCCAGGCAAGAGACACAAAAAGTGTGTACATACTTCTGGGCTCTCTCTCTCTCTCTGCCCCCCACCCCATATAAAACTACCTGGATAACTTAATTTAAGCTAATCACATTCCCTACCTTTAAACACCATAGTTTTGATAAAGTTTTCACCTTCTTAATATCATTAAAGTACATTCATAATGAAACTCCTGGACATGTTTAGGGGACAAATCATATTCAAACCATAGCAGAATCCAACAGAAACAATGTTTGTATGTTAGATAGGGACATTCTGCCTTTAGACATGTATGACATCCACTCCAATGAACTCTTATTCTATTTATTAATAAAACACTTCAGAAATTATTTTCTTGGCTCCTTTGAATTGTGCCTGCCACAAAGTAGGCATAGGTGGCAAATATTTCCTGATTTAAATATATATAGTATTGAAAGTAATAGTTTTTCTATAAGTCATACCATATTTATACTTAAAATTTAAAATCATTTACATATTTATAAATGATGATTTAATTGTGGAATGAATTTCTGACTTCTTTTTTTTATATTTTCAATGAAGCATGGTTTTTAGTATAAATATCATTTATTTGATAAGTGTCAAAAATGTTGATTTATTTAAATTATTGATATATTGCTGTTGAAAAGAATATGAAACCATCTTCATACTTGGCAATAATACATTATTTTACAAAATACAATATTTAATTATATAAACATGCAAAGCTTTTCAAAATACTACTTCACAATATCCAACATTAGCATTTCTATCTGTTGTACCTTAGGCAAAGGGCATTTACGCGATACAAATTTGGAAGTGCCTGTAACTTTTCCCTAGGAAAAGTATTACCGGTGGGATACACACACACACACACACACACATACACACATCTACATTATATATACAATTTTAAGCATTTGGATACATCAAATAAATTCAGAACGGGTTACAGAAAAAGAGAGATGAGTTGAATTTATTTGAAACTGAAATCCCTTAAAGAGCCTGCTGTGAAACAATCATTAGAATATGGTAAACTGTGGTCTTTGCTTCATTTTTGCTCACAATACCCAACTCTTTACAAATTTACCCATATTTCCTTCACTTTAATAGTATTTACTCATCCTCATCACCTCCTGCCTTTAAAATAAGTGAACCGCAAACTTTTGATTATGATCTTGTAGCCATAGAAAACTTGGAAAATATAATCTCAATTTAAAATTAACTCTTTCTCTTTAGGCTGAAAAAATGCTTTGAATTGCATACCTCCTCTTAACCACAGGTGATATTTCATAGCTTAAAGAACATTTTTAAAAGGGTACTTTCAAATAATTTTCCATGCCTGCATTCAGCAGGTAACCCAAACCTTCATAATCCCCAAATGCTGCACTTCAAAGTTATGCTCAGGAAAAAAATATTGAAAAGAACAGTCTCTCTTTCCAGTTGATTTAAAACATCACTAGCTTATTTTCAGTACACATATGGAGTTACTTTTAAAAAGAAATCTTGGAATACTGCCAGACTATATACAGGAAAGGCTTTTCTCCAGAGAGAGCTAAAATTCATTATCTGAGCTTTGGGACACCCATGTTTTTTTCAAAATTTGGACACATCTTTGTTCCTTCATGATGAGTGATAGTAGTTTGACTTAAAATAAGAGGCTTCTCAATGTGCAATTAGATTTTGAAGAAACCGAATGATAGCATTGTTTTCCACTGAAAATTATTAACAATTACCCACTTACATAAAATATTAGTCTGGATAATGATTTTTATGAGAACCAGAATATTTTTTAGCCTGAAATTATTCACAAAAGTATAACACTCACCAGGTATTATTAGTATTATAATATTAATGTTAGAATTTGCATTTTTGTCTTTTTGCTTTTCTCATTTATATTTAGCTTATTTCATTTAAATCTAGCAAAACATTTTTCCAGGGGGAAAATCAAGGAACCCAATGAATCCAAGGGCAATATAATTTCATCATCAAAATTGGTGGTCATTTCATTAAAATAATTGTTCTAAATTTAGATCTATTTTGACACACAGCATAAACCTAACAAAGATGAGAATAGTGTTACAAGTTAAGAAAAATATTGATATCAACATATTATTTCAGCAATGATCAATATGAGTCCACTGAAATATTAGCAAGTGGTGATTATCTTGAACTAGATTCTTTATATATTTTACCAGGACATATAAGTGCTTTCTTACTTTTTTGAAATGATAAAAACAAAATCCTCATAATTGAAGAGGAAGTATTTATGAATATAAAACAAAATTATATATATGTATTAATATAATACAAATAAGTAGGTGTCACACATATTTTCTCTAGGGGAGACAACCCTAACAGGTGCAGTGCATCCATAAAATTGAACAGACCCTAAGAACATAACTTTTAAAATACTAGTTTTACACATAAGAAAAAATAAGTGTGTTTTGTTATATGTTCAGTTTTAGTCACGCAGAAATATGTCAAATCATAGAAATTGCTTAAACGAAGGAAATGAAATGTTTGGCAGGTTGGAGGCATGCTTTACATCCCATATGAGCACTACAAATCAGGGGAGTGTTTAACCACTATGATTTTGCCCACAAAGAAGGCTTGGACACTTCCTCTATCTGCATAATTTGATAAAATCAGGTATTATGAACTTAATGAATTATTTCAAATGTAGCCAAAGCGTAAGCTCTATGCCAGAGAGTAATGGCAGAGCTGGACAGGATTACTTCTGGAAAATGAATTAGAAGGCTATGAACAGCAATATATCAGTGATAAGTCTAGCATATTTCAGAACTGCAGCTATTGGAGAGATGAGTCTGAATCACTTCAGCATCACAAATCCTAGGCCATATTTTTATTTCCAGCCTTCTTCTTTGTGCTGCTTCCAAGTCTGCAGCTCCAGTTGATTTCAAAGGCAGTACGTGAGAGATAAAGATGAATAAGGATTGTTCTACCTCAGCAATTCAATTTTTCTCTAAGGTCACTGATTCTGAAAGACTGTGGAGACCTCAGCCTCTCAGCAGAGTAGATCCAGCTACTTTTTCTATCCTAGTCTCATGAGGTAACACAAGCATTTATCCAGTTTACCATAGCAAATTATTCTCCATGTCCAGAAAATTACAACACTCTTCCTCTCTTCACTCTGAGGAGTCATAAAATCTAAATTAAACATAACTGTCTAAAGAATTATTTTCAGCAAAGTTAATACTTCAACAAGAGAAGTGTTTGGAACAGTGTGACTTAAATACATTCAAAATATTAAATATAATATTATAACATTTCAACAGCATTCATTGAAATTTATAAAATTTAAATTATTGAAATTATAATTTAAATATTTAAATAAATTTTAAATTTATAGTGTTATTTTAAAAAAAAAAGTTTTTTGGATCTGGACTGAGCTATGTAGTATATTAGCTAAGCATGTGTATTTCTGGTTTTCAAAATGTCAAAGTTTTCTAAGTAATTTTCCTTCTCTGTCCCTTTTACATGTATACTTTTTGCCGCTGAAGATACTCTTCATCCTAACTAGACGGAGTATTACTTGTATTTATTTACGATCCTCATGTAATTAGAATATGCTAGTAATGTATCAACAATGATAGATATGTTTGCTAAAATTTGTTAAAATGAACAAATACTGATATGTAGTTTTACTAACCATACCAAAGTATTACTTTCTTCAAAATCGCTGATAAAACTGCTAGAAAGAATAAACCAAGTTAGGAAAACTTTGGATCTATGTTGCAGCAAGAACTATCATTATTGAAATATAATGATGCTTCAGTAACTATACTAAATTATTTTATACAGTATTTAATTTAAATATTGCAATAATTCTATGAGATAAACACTATTTCATCCAGTTCAGTTACATTGAACTAGAGTTAGAGGGAACTAGTAAATTGCACAAAATTCCGTATGAGTCAAAGCTGGAAATTGAACCAAATAGATCTGGATTGGAATTTTATGCTCTTGAGGATGTTTTAACACAGCATTTGTGACTGGGAAAAAAGGAGATGTGATCTCTGGATAGAGAGGGTGTGGTTTTGGATTGTCATTGTTCAGAAAATGCTTTTTTCCTTGAATTTGTAAAGCATATGCTATTTTGAAATTACTGAGAATTCTGTGTGTCAGACATGTGCTGGATGCTAGCAAGATAACCAAGCCATGATCAGTCTAGAAGACCCAATGCCTCACACCAGATCTCAGCACATACTTTCTGTAAAGGGCCAGATGGTAAATATTTTAACCTTTTGTGGGCCATGCAAAGTATCACAACTAATTGTTTCTTTTGCTTTTGCCAAGAAATTTGCCAAAGAAAATGTACAAGTGAATGGTCATAGTTGTGCTTCAATAATTCTTTATTTGGACATGCATAAATTTGAATTGCCTTTCATTTTCAGATAAGGATTATTCCTCTTCTGATTTTTTTATCCAGTTAAAAATGTAAATATCCTGGTTATCTTCCAAGTCATAAAGACATAGGGATGGATTTGATCAGTGAACTAGTGAACCCAAGTTGGCCAATTCATATTATGAAGCTATTCTGTATGGAAGCCATCAGGCACATGTGAGTTTTGAGCATTTAAATTTAACCAGTCTAACTTGACATATGTTCTAAGTATAAAATGCATGCCATATTTAAAGGCTTAGTATAAAATTGTTAATTTTATATTGTAATTTGATGTTCATTATCTTTTGAAATATTACAATTTTCTCAAATATTAAAAATAACATAATTAAATTCGGATGCATTGGATTAAATATTTTATTAACCTTAGGGCCATTTTTTTAGGATTGCCTTTTTGTTACCTTTTTAACATAGTCCAAAAAATTTAATCTTATGCATGTGATCTACACACATGTGCACACACACATATGAGGTATGAAAAAATTAAAATATGTTTATTGTGATGAAAAATTATTTAAAATCCCTACATACATTTTTCATTATATATGTCTTCCACATTCAAAAATATTTTAAAGTACCTTTGCAAGTAAAATTATTACTATATATCTCTAAAATGCTATTTTAAAGATGACAATATTTAGGGGCAAGCAAGTACCTATTATATGTTGGTAACAATTAATAATGTATTAGAAATTGAAATAGAATAGAAACATTATTAGAGTAAAAATGTAAAAGCTTGATCAAATGTGGGGAGCAACTGGGAGCAACTCGGACTAGACTAAGTTACTGGAATTAAGACTTATTCTATGCATCTGCTCTCCCACAATATGGCGCTGAGAAGGGAAACAGCTTCTACACGGCTGCCTCCAGTTCAACCAATAAACTGTAGGACCTGCTCCTGATTGGAGGAGAGCAGCGTACTCGGCTTGTGGGTAGCAGAGTTGGGATTGGTGGAAGAGGACTATAAAGGAGGAGAGAGACAACATGCACCAGGAACATCTAAGAGGAACATCTATCTGAAGGAACACCTGTGCAGCCCCCGAGAGAGCCGGCTGGCAGTGTGCCGCTCCCCCGTGGAAGTGGGGAAAGTGGCCAGGGGGAACCGCCCTTCCACGGAGGTGGAAGGGACGGTAGTGAACCCGGGAAGAACCAGCAGCAAACCCGGGGAGGGCCGAGCAGACGAAAGAACAGCGCAGGGTCCTGTGTCGTTCCTCCACGAAGACGGGGAGCGACAATCAAAGTTTATTATAAAATGGATATTTTCCCTACTAAAGTTGCATTTATGAAATGTATGGAGTTTGTATTCCTTAAATAAAATGTTTCTGGGAACAAAAAATGAACCAATGCATTCTAGATACAAATAAATGGCCCAATAATCTAAATCTGAGGAATTAGAAGTTGTTCATTGTATATAGAAAATAATATGTAATCAGGGCTGCTGTGCTGTTATGTGAGTTAAGTTGCTGCATATGAGGTTAGCATCCCATATAAGAATCTTTGTTCAAACCCCAGCTGCTCTGATTCTGATCCAGCTTCTTGCTAATATAGCTGGAAAAATAGCAGATAATGTCCCAAGTGCTTGAATTCCTATAAACTATGTGGGGGATTCAGATGGTGTTCCTATCTCCTGGCTTCAGCCTGGCCCAGTTCTGGCCATTGTGGCCATTTGAGGAATAAACCAGTAGATGGAGTCTCTCTCTCTCTCTCTCTCTCTGTCTCCATCCTTCTCCTCCCCTCTCCCCTCCCCTCCCCTCCCCACTCCTCCCTTCCCCTCCCCTCCTGTCTTGCCTTCTCTGTCTCCCTTCCCCTTCCCCCTCCTCTCCTCTTCTCTCCTCTCCTTACCTCTCTTAGGCTCTCCTCTCCTCTTTTACTCTCTTCTCCATCACTCTGCCTTTCAAATACAAGCATGACACAGAGGGAGGAAGGGAGGGGAGGAGAGAGAAAGAGATATTTTCTGTCCACTGGTTCACCTTGCAGATGGCTGCAACGGCCAGAGCTGGGCCACGCTGAAGCCTGGCGCTTCATATGTGGATGGTAGGGTCCCAAACACTAGGACATCTTTTGCTGCTTTTTCCAGGCCATTAGCAAGGAGCTGGATCAGATGTGGAGCAACCAGAACTTGAACCAGCTCCCATATGTGAGTCCAGTATTGCAGGTGGAGGATTTACCCACTATGCCATAGTACTGACCCCATAAATAATTTTTTTACAAAAAAGACAAGAAACTATAATAGGAAAAATGACAAAAGATTTTGCTCTACTGGTTGATCAAGGTCAGAAAACAAAGGGCTATATTCACCACACTGAAAATTTTACACTCTATCCAAAAGATGAAATGGACAGGTTTTAGGCAGAGGCAGATGCAGTAAAATCGTCAGTAAAGAAATGTGATTAGATGGTTAGACATTATGAGGAGTCAAAGGTAAGTCCCACATTTCCATCATGTAAAACTGGGCCAAAATAGTGTCACCTGTTGACAACTAAAACCTCACACAATAAAGTTACCTTGCCGGCGCCACGGCTCAATAGGTTAATCCTCCACCTGTAGCACCTGCATCCTGGGTTCTAGTCCTGGTTGGGGCACCGGATTCTGTCCCTGTTGCTCCTCTTCCAGTCCAGCTCTCTGCTGTGGCCCGGGAGTGCAGTGGAGGATGGCCCAAGTGCTTGGGCCCTGCACCCGCATGAGAGACCAGGAGAAGCACCTGGCTCCTGCCATCGGATCAGTGCGGTGCACCGGCCGCAGTGTGCCAGCCGCAGCGGCCATTAGGGGTGAACCAACGGAAAAGGAAGACCTTCCTCTCTGTCTCTCTCTCTCTCACTGTCCATTCTGTCTGTCAAAAAAAAAAAAATAAGTTACCTTTTCTTTAGTGTTGTTACAGATTTCTTTATTTCTGTCTTTTTGTACACAGTGATATATACAGATGAACTGAGACAATAGGAAAAGTTTACATTCAGACACATGAAAATATGGGTATTTCAGCTTAAACTCAAACAGGAAAGAAAAAGATTGTACAGTCACAATATTGAAAACTACATAAATCAGAAATTAACCACTTATCAGGTGCTTCAGTACCTTGACCAATATTCATGCCAAATCACCACCCATAATACAATTCAGCAATTTCTGCAACAGAGGAATTGTCAATTTGTTAAAGGTTTTGTTTTTAGTTATTTGAAAGGCAAAATTAGAGAAAGGGAGAGATGAGACGAAGAGAGGGACAGAGAGAGAGAGAGAAAGAGAGAGAGAGAGAGAACGAGGTCTTCCATACACTGATTCACTCCCCAGCTGGCTATAATAGCCAAAGCCAGGAGCCTGGAACTCCATGTGGGTTTCCCACATGGGTGACAGCACTCAAGCACTTGGGCCATCTTCCACTGCTTTCCCAGGCACATTAGCAGGGATGCTGGCTTTGTAGGCTGCAGTTAATCCGCTGCACCACATTGCCAGCCCCAAAACTACCATTTTTTAAATATAAAGATGTCTGTGGTGATTAAAAATCCATTAATTAAAATTAAAATCATAAACGATTCAATGTCCTTCCAAGAGCAAGGCCATCAACACATTTGATTTCAGGAATCTCACTTAACTAAAGTGTAAAATTCCATATGTGAACTTTTCATGATAGTCAGCAAGTCACAGAGCTCAAGGACTCCAAATGCAAATGTAACATCTCTACTTGCTTTCCTTAGAAGCTCTTAGTCTAATATGCAAACAGAAGATTTTTCTTATCCATATAAAAAAATGATGTTTCTTGTCCAGTCTGGCACATTGAGGTCAATGAAATCTGTGTGATTTTTCTCACTCTATAAGTATATATATTATCCTCTCAAATCCTTCCATACTTCCATACTTCTATCTTCTCCACAACCACTTTCTTGTTCCCTAACTGTTCTCATAGTTTTCATTGTCTCCTGAACACAGACTTGAATCAGTTGTCTTATATTAAACATTCTGGTTGTATGCCATGTGGGTTCCAGGAAAGATTTTTTAAAATATGATCTACATGTACAATTCTTTCTTTGCAGGATACTCATGGGCAAGGAGTTGAAGAAGGAGGGAAAGAGATCTGGCTTCCCAGCTTACTGACTGCGCCTCACCTCAATGAATGAAATTCCTTTTATTTTCTTTTTCGGTCTGGTAAGATTTTCTTTGATAATATATTTCCACTTCTTAGAAATTTGGCCAATATTTCAGTTTAGCTTCTGAATACTTTCCAACCTAAATTTTCACCTCTTTCACATCTCCACAAAAATTGTTATATGGGAAAAATTAAAGATTCTGTGGGTTACAAACTTGAAATGAGGAATTTATTAAGAGGACAATAATGAATTTTGCAATTCTTGGAGTCCTGACCAGATCAGAGAGATAACAGGTGGTAAGTGAAAGTGAGAAGTGGAAAGGCCCATTTTTGGATGTATAATGCTATTACTTTCCTCTTCAAAGTTGGGGGCAATTGAGGACAATGTATCATTTATCTTAATGCATTTTTTTATTGGGCAGGATTCTACAGAGAAACAAAGCTAATAGGACATTGCACATGAAAGACAAAATTTAATATGAAATTTGGCAAGCACAATTATGGAAAAATCAGACAATATGTTACCCGGAAACTGAAGAAACAGGAAAACTCGTATTTTAATCTAGTGTAAGTCCAACAGCCTGAGAACCAGGAGCTCCTATGCCTGAGGGTGAGAGGAAATGTATGTCCCAGCTGAAGATGAGAAAAAACAAATTCACCTTTCCTTTGCTTACTTATTTATTTACTTGTTTTCCTGTTTGAACCCCAAATGGATTCGGTGATATCTGCCCACAATGCCTCATCATCTTCTTTATCTGGTTGTATGGATTCAAACGTTAATTTCTACTGGAAACATTTTACAGACATACGCTGAACTTTTGTGTTTCCAACTAGTTAGGCAGCACTTAACCCCACCCAGGTTACACACAAAATGAACCATCACATCTTCTGAGCAGGCCTGGAGAAAGTTGGTGATATATGCCCTCTGAGACTAAGCCAGGGAGAGTGCATTGGTGTCTGGCACACCCTGAGAGAGCAGCAGGAGAGCAACATGGTGGCATTCATTATCCACATCCATCTTTATGCCCTACACTGGTTGAAAGCTTGAGCAACAAAAATGATGGCAATGCAAACAAGGAATAATATTGGGTAATGAGCAACAGTGTTATAGAATGGTACTCATTTGTGATGGACTAAATTGCCCACAGACATTCTCAGAAGGAGAAAAGCAATCTTCACCAACTCTCAGGTTAAAAGTATATGAAGTCATCCATAAAATAAAATAATTATCTTCTAATCCTCTACTTCTCCTGCCTCCTCCCACATCAACTCTACAAGGACACGCAGAGGAAGTGACTGGAGAATGTAAACAATGAACACCTTGTGTTTTTCCTAATTAATAACTAATATTCAACAAAAATTCATTTATATAATCATATGAAAACATTGCTTACTATAT